>NC_079445.1:21068679-21321179 GCF_903798145.1 Danio aesculapii
TGTTGTTGTTGTTGTTGTTGTTGTTAAAATTAACACTTTTATATTTAATATATTTAAAAAGGCTAATATTTCTGTGATTACCAACCTGAATTTTTAGCATCCACATGTCTTGTCTTCAAATCATCTCTTTCTGACACTCAATAACTAAAGATATTTGATGTTATCCAGCTTGTGCTGTTTGCATACTGTACCGTATTTCTTTTGAAACAGGAAGTTGGAACAGGACATTAAAAGGGCTTATCGCTTGTCAACTTAGTCAATAGTCATTAGTGTACAGTAAATCACAGCCTGAAAAATCTACACTTCATAGCTTTTATCAGAGGCAAAAGCTTTGAAAAATACTTCAGATCTACTTATTTAGTAATAAATATAAAAATAACCGCAACAGCGACATTGAAATGTTAGAATGTTGTTGGAGATCATTGTACTAAAGAATATAACAGAGATGAATTTACCATAATATAATTGAATAATTTATAATGCAGATGGATGAGTAGTTTATTTCTGAATAGTCATTGATTACTTTGCATTTTACACAAGCTCTTTGAAGGCTATTCATCTGCAAAATTCTAGTCGGAGGCAGGGGGAATTTATAATTTAAGGTTTAGGAATCTTATTATTCTGGTGAGCATTTTAGTATACAAAAGAAATAAATGTGTAATACAAGATGAGCTATCAATATTTTTGATTCATTTCCTCCAGGAAGAGTGAGAGTAAATTTTAAATGTGTCTGTCTGTTAAAAGTTAATTTACAAGTTTAGGGCACACACTTGCATATAGATGGACTCAAAGCCTACAAGCAAAAAGCCCAAAAGACTTCAATTTTCATGCTGTGGCCTCTCAAAATCCTATCCATATTGCAGGAGTTGTTTTTCCGCTTACAGTTGATTCTTAATGTTGTGCAAAGGCTTCATCTTGAGCTGCGGGTGACCCCTGCGCGCCTCTCTGTGTCCACATGCCAGCCA
Source organism: Danio aesculapii (assembly GCF_903798145.1). NCBI lineage: Eukaryota > Metazoa > Chordata > Actinopteri > Cypriniformes > Danionidae > Danio > Danio aesculapii. The sequence continues at coordinate 21,069,645 of NC_079445.1, forward strand.
GAAAGCCAAAGAGCATGTTGTAAAGCTCCTGAGTTTGTGATGTTGGTCTGTTTGTGAGCGCATGGGCTGAATGACCTTCAGGGGAGCCTGTAGAGAACATCAAACGTTGCAGCTCTGCTGAACTATCTTAACCTGCACTGCAGATGAGCTCTTCAGACCTGCATATGGGGGGGACACTCCTCACAGACACTCAATCCCCATGATCATACACTCGCTCCAGGCACAGATGTCCAGCTTTCTCTCTGCTGTCATTCTGTCTGACTGACTGTCTGTCTCACTGTTAGTTGTTCTGCGGTTTGTTCATTTGATTTTATTTTCTGTGTGTCTGCCTCTTTTTCTGTCTATCTCTCTGTCTGTTTGTCCTAACTCTGTCTGTCTGTGTCTATCTATCTATCTATCTATCTATCTATCTATCTATCTATCTATCTATCTATCTATCTATCTATCTATCTATCTATCTATCTATCTATCTATCTATCTATCTATCTATCTATCTATCTATCTATCTATCTATCTATCTATCTGTCTATCTATCTATCTATCTATCTATCTATCTATCTATCATTCTGTCTGTCTGTCTGTCTATCTGTCTGTCTGTCTGTCTGTTTGTTCACCCTTGTGTCTCTATCTGTCTACCCACCCATCGATCCATCTATCCAACCACCCATCATCCATCCATATTTCTGTCCATATGCATGTATGTATGTAAGTCTGTATGTCAGTCTGTATAATCCATCCATCCATCCATCCATGCTTCTCTCTGTCAGGATTTCATCCGTTCATTTGTCTGTCTGTCTGTCTGTCTGTCTCATTCAACCATCCATCCATCCTTAGAAGCCCAATTACCTTTGGACCCTTAACAAGTGGGAGGCACATATGCAAACTATTATAATTCCTACAGTGTTCACCTGATTTGGATGTAAATATTTTCAAATTAAATCTATCTATCTATCTATCTATCTATCTATCTATCTATCTATCTATCTATCTATCTATCTATCTATCTATCTATCTATCTATCTATCTATCTATCTATCTATCTATCTATCTATCTATCTATCTATCTATCTATCTATCTACCTACCTGTCTGTCTGTCTGTCTGTCTGTCTGTCTGTCTGTCTGTCTGTCTGTCTGTCTGTCTGTCTATCTATCTATCTATCTATCTATCTATCTGTCTACCCACCCATCTATCCATCCACACATCCGTCCATGATCCCATCATCTATCCATTCATTCAGCCATCCGTCCGTCCTATGTGCTTTTATCAGTCTACTGTATTCATTCATCTATCCATTCAACTTTCTCACATGTTGCTGCAGAAATAATACAATTCAACGTAAAAGCACAATACAAACTGTTCACAGCCCTATTGTGTTGTTCTTCTGTTGGTCTGATTGCTTTTATTGTTTTTCTCATCTGTAAGTCACTTTGGGTAAAAGCATTCACTAAATGAATGTAAATGTGCAGCTGGTATACAGCAGTCAGTGTTCCCCATGCATTTGTGTAAACTCAGACACGGCCTTCTGCTTCTTGGCTTTCTTTTTTAACTCTTATTCATACTTCTTGGTCAATATCTCTCCCACGTCTCTTCTTACATATTAGACCTTGACATTCCAAAATCTGAATTGCACTTTCAATAAAGCTGCTGTGTGCAGTCTGAAACATCAGTCGATAATTGATTTCTGTTGTTGTTTTTATTTATGTTTGCAGTGGATAAAGCTTGCGAATGGACTTATAAATTTAATTGTAGATCATACTGGATTTTTTTGTACTTCACAAGGCCACATTTGAGCTTGCTTTGAATTGCTATTCCAAGAACTGCCGACACAAACAGAGGTATTTGTACTGTAAGTTCATTTGACTTTATTCTATTTATTATCCATATTAACCCTATAAACATATAGGATTTAAAACAAAATTCTCAAAAGAAACAGAAAAAGAACTGAAATTAAATCCAATGGCTACAATGCCACTCACTTTAGATCAACAAATGTAACACAAAGTTGGGTAACACTTTACTTGAAGGGTTATTCATAACTGTCATGGAGTGTCAATTGCATTCATTGAATAAACACATCTTGAATAAATAAGTCTCCATCTTTGTCATAACAACTTGACACTACCAAGACAACATAAGTTGTCATTAATTTGTCCTAAACATTATTGTTATGAGCAGTGTTGTTCTACTTATTGAAAAACAGTAACTAGTTACAGTTACTAGTTGCTTTCTTCAAAAAGTAACTCATTCATTCATTCATTTTCTTTTCGGCTTAGTCCCTTTATTAATCTGGGGTCGCCACAGCGGAATGAACCGCCAACTTATCATCATATGTTTTACGCAGTGGATGCCCTTCCAGCCGCAACTCATCACTGGGAAATCAAAAAGTAACTCAATTACTTAATTGATTACTCATACCAAAAAGTAATGCATTACTGTTAAAGGTATTTTTTCCAAAGAACCTTTTTAATGCTCCCATTAATGCCCTTATAATGCACTTCAGTGCTGTATGGAGAATACACTGTTTATCAGCTTCAAGGTTTGAATTATTTTGCGTTTCCACAACTAAAACACAAGACACACTTAAATGAAAAGTAATTTTTAAACTAATTTATTTAAGTCAGACCAGAAGCACAAAAATTAAAACATCACAAGGTGATAAACCAGATAAATAATATATTCAAAAACAAAACAAGCAAATACTAATGTGACTTTAGCATCATACAAGTTTGTTTAATTTTAATATTAAATTTAATATTTAAACATGTTCCTTCATGAAAATAGTGATAATATACAACAAACACAATACCTTTATGAAAAAATAAATGAAAGTAGTATTAGAATTATCATTTAGAATCATTCTGGTAAAACTCTGGTAGAACTAAAAAAACTGCTATTATAGACAACTATGAATTGTATGCATTCTAAACATAACAGCTGCTCTAAAATGAAATCAAAAAGCAAATTTTAATCTAACCACAAGTTAAACGTGGTATGTCAGCAACGTATGGAAAGTAAGCTTGTGTTTATTCAAGTGCAAAATGTGCTGTTGTATAACAGCTATAAAAATATGTTTAATAAAAAAATAAAATCTCAGCATTTTTATGAGCAATACAACACTATACATTAGGGCTGTGTGATTCATCTAAAAATAATAGCAGTCACGATTTAAAATCTTGCTAATCACAAGGGTCTGCGATATGAAATATATATGTATTATTTAGTTTTTCTGTCCAGAGCTAAAACGTGACTGGCGTCTGTGTGTGACACTCTTACTAGCCAATTGAGCTGTTGCAGAATTGTTGCCACAGCTTACAGATTACTGAGCTGAAGCTTGACTAAAAAATCAAATCGCAAATCAAATCAAATCAAATCACAATATCTGTCGAAACAATCGCAATTAGATATTTTCCCCAAATCGCACAGCCCTATTATACATTTAAATATCAGAAATGTGGCACTGTGTCCACTAAACTAAAAACTAATATTTTTTTTTGATTAGATAACAATTAACGCAAATGTGTACTTATTTATTTGAAACAACAAACATAGTAGTATTAGTAATAGTAATTAATAATTGTAACGTTAATAGTCTCTGAGTCTATCTACACCTGGTCTCTCTGCTTTCACTTTACTTTTGTCCAGTCTGGCGCCTCATACACGACACGCCTTCTTTACAGTTGTTGGTTGGCATCCACCAATCCCACAATACATCGCTTCTGTTAACAGGAAAATGTAGGCTAGACTGCAGCCTAATTACAGTTAATTAACTTACCAAGTAACGGACGAACGCATCATATTGTAACGGTAACGGAGTTAATATATTTAAAAAGTAATGCATTACAGTATTAGTTACTGTCAAAAGTAATGCAGTTACAGTAACGCATTAATAGTAACACATTATTGCCCAACACTGCTCATGAGGCATTATAATTGTGTCATTTTTCTGATGACGTTTTCAGTGAAACAAACTGTATTTGTCATTAAAATGCCTCATTGAAAGTGTCATTACTCTGTCAAATCATTTAACAGTGTCATTATTATTTAATTACATTTTAATGACTAATTCCGCTTGTACCACTAGATGAGGTAAAAAAAAAACTAATGATGCTGTTATAAAAGTCATGACATATTCATAATGACTTCATGACAAATTCATGACAAGTTTTGTTGTGTTGGTAATGTCAAGTTGTCATGACAAACAATGTCATATTTGCATTTAAAAATGCCATAATTAAGTGAATGGCTCTTAATGACAGTTGTTATAAGCATGCATAAAATCTCCTTCACATTCATGGCATGTGGCATGTCACAATCATTTTAATGATTTAAGTTTTAATGACTTACGAACACCACTTCTAGTAAAGTGTCTACACTGTTGAAGTAAAGTGTCTATAAAGCTGTCTACACTGCAGAGTGAACCTCCTATTTGAATTAAATATGCTGTTTGTAACAATTTCACGAGTACAGAATGCAGTCAGTGAGTATGTCTTTATTGGTCACTGCATTTATGCACTCAATAGAAGCATCTAATAGGCTGCAATGTTCAATGCTGCATTAATAAACCTTGTAAATAAAGCATTTGATGCAGTATGTGGGTGAATGCATAATCCACACTATCCGCAATGACATTACAGCAGACGTTAGTGTAGTTGGGATTTTTTAGCAACACGTTGATGCTGACCTTTTCAGTGTCTCTCCTGCTAGCATCTGGTTCCAACAGAACAACGTTAAGGGGCAGCTTCTGTGAATCCAGTGATTATTCTTATGCAAACACTCCAGACTTGATTTCTGTCCTTTGATCCAGAGGTTTGTCCTCTGTGTGTCAGTTGTAGAGTGACAAAAAGCCATCAATGACAATAATTAGCTCATTCCATTAACGCAAATTAGCCTAATTTACAAAAACATTGACTGCCGTTGTTGCTTCACAAAAACATCCATCTCTCTTTTTTATCATGAGTGTGTTTTTTAATCTTTCCCTGCTGGCAGATGTTTTTGTTGATGCTCAGTAAGGAATGGGGGGGAGAATTAAATTAACTATTTTTTTTCAACAACAACATGCTGCAATTAGTGCATTCAGACCATTTGCGACAGTTGCCAAACAGCAGAATCACTCTGATTCTCAATTTAATTTTTTTTAGACGTCTTCAGGAGGACTGATGGAATAAACAGTTGTGATTTTTCCAGTAAGATGCACTTTGTTTTTCCATTTTGAGCAGAGCTTGTTAAAGTACAGAGCGTGTTTTTTTTTTTTTATGTGTCAGTGGTTTGGTGCTCATTCTGAAAACTGCGTATAGGCCTCCTCCCCTCCCGTTTGCAATTATTCACCAGACAAAATTCTGGAACGTTCAGTGAGCCATGCTGCAATTGGTGAAATGGATTCTCCGCTTTATTAGCCTGTTGTTTTGGTGCATCTTCTGGCAGGAAACCGTGTGGCAAATTGGATAGATGGCTTGATAAAAGGCTTGTCGTGCATGATATTTCATGGCACATTTATATATATATATATATATATATATATATATATATATATATATATATATATATATATATATATATATATATATATAATTATTATTTTTTTTTTCGCCAGCACTCCTAACAAGTAACTTGGTTCCACGGTGATTTATGAAATCAATTTGTCTTGTTATCAGTGGAATTGTGGAAGGGAGATAAAATCAGTGGGAAGTGATTTTAGTTCCATCTTTCTTTCTTTTCAATCCTGAGGGAAGAAAGAAATGAGAGAAGCGGCACTCAAATCTATTTGGAACGCTTTGACCCTCTAGTACTGGATGTCTGAAAGACTACAGTTCTGAACACAATCAGAACAATATGCAACTGAAGTGTCTCTAATGCATGGGGGAGAATGGAGTTAGTTGTCATAAGCACTATGTCTCAAAACTGTATTTTCTCTAGTGGTTTTAGATCACTGACTCTAGATTGAAAAGACTTCTGTCCTTGGGTTTCTCTGTGTAACATTCTGTCCTTCAGTATAATGTTTTAGCTGTAAATTATTTTGCATTGCAATATTAGAATGAAAAGTATTGAAAAAAGCATCAGAGCATTATGGTAGCAATGACAAGGTCGTGGGATTTATGTAAACTTAATAAAGTATGTACCTTAGTTGCTATGTTAATTGCAGAAAGTCTGTTTGTGTCTATGAAATGCATACATCAATGTAGCTTAGACAGTGAAAAGCTCTGCTGCTTATGACAGGGTCATCGGATCATTTTTTAGAGAAAGCAAGGACTGACAAAATGACCTTGAATGCAGTTAATTTACTTTGAATAAACAAACAGAGATTGCTAAATTCATAATTACAATGTCTGTTGCGTTGGACAAAATTATCTGCTGAATATATGAGTGCAAATTAGTAGCTGAAAAGTAGAACACTTTGAATAAAAGTATTAAATTCATACAAATCTCGAGCAGTAAACATTCCACTAGCTGTGAATTGTTTATAATACACTGGTAGTTACTTTGGATAAAATATACATTTTTCAAAGCTCAAACAGTATACTACCTGACAAAAGGCTTGTCATTGATACCAATTGTAAGAGCAACAAATAATAGCTTGACTTCAAGTTGAGCATTTGGAAAAGTGGCAGAAGGTAGATTTTTCTGATGAATCATCTGTTGAACTGCATCCCAATCATCACAAATACTGCTGAAGACCTATTGGAACCCGCATGGTCCCAAGGTTCTCAAAGAAATCAGTCAAGTTTTGGTGAGGGAAAAATTATGGTTTGGGGTTACATTCAGTATGGGGGCGTGCGGGAGATCTGCAGAGTGGATGGCCACATCAACAGCTTGAGGTATCAACATTTGTGCTGCTCATTACCATACAAACCACAGGAGAGGGATAGCACTCCTCATACTTCAGCCTCCACATCAAAGTTCCTGTAAGCAAAGAAGGTCAAGGTGCTCCAGAATTGGCCAGCCCAATTACCCCACATAAACATTATTGAGCATGTCTGGGTTAAGAATCAAAAGAATCTTTATAAACTCTGGGAGTCCTGCAAGAACGCTTTCTTTGCCATTACAGATGACTTTATTTAAGCTATTTAAGTCATTGCAGAGATGTATGCATGCAGTACTCCAAGGTCATGGGAGTCATACACAATATTAATTCTTTTTCCACTGCACCATGACTTTATATTCTATACTGTACATTATTTCTGCTAAGTGACAAGTCTTTTGTCTGAGCAAAGTCAGACCTTACTGTCCTAATTAAATAATTAAAAAATCAAGACATGATTATATTTTATTTTGGTAAAATAAGCATAATCTAGAGGCCTTTGCCCTTCAAATAAGCCACTTCTGACACCAAACGATCATCTAGAAGTCAAGTTATTATTTGTTATTTCTAAAACTTTGATAGGTGACAGGTCTTTTGTCAGGTAGTGTAGAACATTAAATTATAGCTATGCCAAGACCATGAGTATAATTCCCATAGAAAACATGAATGTAATTAAATGCGTATCTTAATGCAATGTCAGCCACTATGTATAATATTCACTTTTAAATGCAAACATGTAAATATACAATAAAGAGCAAGACATTGTTATAGCAATGCCAAGGTCACTAGTTTGATTCTCCTGGAATATGTACTTAATTAAATGCAGATTATGTAAGTTTACATAGAAAGTATCTATTAAATGCAAAATAAATATATAACCCACAAGAATTAACGTATTGTACCCTGCGAAATATTCAAACTGTGAAAACTAGCTGCAGTGTCCCACATTCAGCACTTAGAGTATAGATGATCTACTTAAGTTGCAGGACTGAACTTCTGGTGAATGTGAAAGAGAGCTCTAATATTTAAACTGTGATTAATCTAGACGTGGCACATGGCTCGCTCTCCCTCTCTCTCCCTCTTGCTTGCTCGCTCGCTCACTTTAAGTAGAGCTGAAGCTGTGGAACTTTCCCTCAGGTGTAGCTGAACGGACCATCTGCTGTTGTTGACCAGAACCATTTCCAAACAACCATAGCGAGAGAAAAGCATATGACTTACTCATTCTGTTCACTTGTTTTAAGAGAAACTGAATTTTAACACTTCTTCTGTCAGGAATCTGTTGCAAGCAGAAGCTTAAATTAGCTCACTCAGTTTGCATAAGAACTTTACAAACTAAAACGAAATATAAATCCTGTACTACTCGGGTTTGCATCATCTGAAAATGTTTTAATGAGCAACGATTCGGGCAGTTGACCTTCTCCAAATCTTAGGAAGGTCACTTGACCAAAACATTGCTCATTATTGGATGTATTTATTTAGGTTTTGATGATGTTGCAAACATGATTAATGTTTTAAATTGCATGCATACCTACGATTGAGGAAATAATTTTGCACATTATATAAGTAGTACTTTGTGTTCCTTACACACTTTTCTCCAGTACATTACTTACAGTATTGGATTTAGCCCATGATTTATTACATATATAATTCATTTTATTTAGTTATTGGTCTGTGTGACTCTGAATGAAGAATCAATAATACACTGCTCGCCTTAACTCTAATAACTACAGTTTATTGTATTTGTTTTGTATCGTTTGTACTCTTGATATTTTATTTAATAAGCCAGGGAAATAGACCTTGACAAATGTTTGAATAAGAGCATGCAAGATCACATTAAACCACTTTTAAAGTCTGTCAGCAATAATACTTTCATTGTTATTTTGTTTTTCTCACACTTTATCTTTCTCTTCCTCCTTTTATTTTTTCCCTGCAGTGAAGTTCGAAACCTGTCACCAAATAGAAGAGCTTTCTTTTGAGAGCAGTGACCCTAGGTTCAACGTTCGGCCTGATGGCTCTCTTTACGCAGAGCAAGATGTGACGAATCTAACAGAACCCATCCAGTTCATGGTGACAGCCAGAGACAGAGCGGGAGAGTATATCTGGGAGACCACTGTTAAACTGGCCCTCGCCGGACACCCGCTTTCACCTCCTGTTAACCAGGCAAGAACCTTTATTTTTTGTCATTTATGTCAAGTATTATTTTTGACTATTGTTTTCTGCACTCACTCACTAGTAGCTAAAATCATGTTAGCTGTTTATGTAAATTTATGCTATTTATGCTATTTATATAAATATTATTAATTCCCCTGATTACTTTTTTCCCTCTTACTTTTTTTTTTATAAAAAAACGCTCATTTTAGTGCTCATTTAAATGTAATCTAAGTTGATTTGCCGTCCTTCTGAAATCTCAGTCAATTTTATCATGTGAGATTTATATATATACAGTCAAGTCTGAAATGATTCACACCCCTAGGGTATACTCCAGGGCTTGACTGAATATATATATATATATATATATATATATATATATATATATATATATATATATATATACACACACACACACACACACACACACACACACTCTCTCTCTCTCTCTGGCCAAAAGTAAAGCCAGAAAAAAAGGAAAATAATACAACTAAACCATATCCCCACTACTGCATTGTAAAATAATATGAGTTGTTTCAACTTAAATAAAATTAAGTGTAATGGACGTGTTCTAAGTTTAGTTAACCTAAATAGATAAGTTGTTGTAATTAAGAATGATGTTGATAGGACTTTAGAATTCAACCGTAATGGACATGGTTTAAGTTTAGTGAACTTAAATATTGAAGTTGTCTTTCATTCACACATACACAGCCAATTGTTTATACAACTACATGTCTTTGGGCTGTGGTGGAAACTAGAGCACCTGGAGGAAACCCACTCGAACATGCAAACTTCACACAGAAATGCCAGCTGGCCCAGCCGAGACTCAAACCAGCGACCTTCTTGCTGTAAGGTGACAATGTAACTGTAACTGTCCACTGAACAACCGTGCCACCCATATACCTGCCGTTACTAACCTGGATGATTAATGGATCCACTAACGGACCACGTTCATTTAAAACTAAAAACAGGTTTTTTAATTCTGCAACTACAAAGAAGCTCGTATCTGAGAAAAACCTCAGACAAACACACACCACAACATTACAATAAGAAAATGGCAATCAGTGTTGCCAGATACACTTGAAGATTTCCAGCCCAAACTATCTAAAACCTTCCCAAACGCACAAAAAAAGCCTAAAAATGAAATACAAGTAGGCATAAAACATCCAAACTGATCCCAATTTTGTCAACCAAGACATTTTTTACCAGCACAATCGAATTTCAAACCTCCAGAAAGATGTTCACCATCTGTTATCATCCAAAAGTAAACAAAGATAAATTTAAGTAAAAGTATTACAATAATTAAATAAATAAATAAATGTTATATTAAATAATAAATAAATAAATGAATAAATAAATATATATATTAAAAAAAAAAAATATATATATATATATATATATATATATATATATATATATATATATATATATATATATATATATATATATATATATATATATATATATTTATTTATTTATTTGAACATATTTGTACTATTTAAAGTTCAGATGTCTAAAGCAGTTAACTAATATATACTGTATGATTTCAGCTGACTATTCTTTTTAGGTCTAATGAGTTCACCCACATAAAAAAAATTTATATATAAGTTATGTCAACACGTTCAATCCAGATAAGTTAACTAAAATCTAAATATTAAGTTGAGATAACTAGTTAGCGCAATAATTTCTTTACAGTGTGTGAGTTTTTTTTTTATAATGAATAAACTTTCTGTATATGAATATAGCTTGTGGCACTGTAAATCCAGTGATGTTTACCTATAATCATGGTATATAATGAAAATGCTATGGTATTACCATCACATAACATCATAATACCTTTCTAGTAAAACGTAATAACAATAGTATACAGTAATAGCATTTCACAATATTGCTGTTGAAATGTATTATAGATAAGTAAAGATATAACAAAAGTAGCGGGGTATATAGTTTTTTGTTTGTTTGTTTGTTTTTTTTGACTATTCATCGTAATTTATGGCTCTATTTTTTAATTTTTAATTTATTTTTGGTTGTAAAAAGCTGAGAGTAAGTTTAGCAGCTCAAAAGTAATGGAGTGCATAAAAACGTACATCGACTGAGTTCATGATTTTTCGGGGGGAGCCGATGTGTGTCTCAGCCTAATTATTTGCCCATATAGCACCAGCAAGAAACGAGATTCAATAACACAGCAAGATGTTATTCCATTTAAGCAATCATCAGAATTTGAAAACTAGTTACGCTTTTTAAATTGATTACATTCGGTTTCATGTATGCATCACTTGTCGAGTGCTTTTACAGGCTTCGCAAAGCCTTTGGCAACACACCAAAAGTCGCAATCTGATTACAAAAGTAAATGCTCAAATGTAATTTTATACAAAATAAAATGAAAGCAGTCATATATCATCCAAGTCATTTTCCCAACACACACACACACACACGCACACTTTCAGCACGATGTGTCCTGCTTGGCAAGTATCATTAAACTTTTAATACATGTGGCTGTCATGCTCATGTCCTGTGCTCTGGTGTAGAGCAGATGAGGTGTGCGGGCTTTATATAGATGTCTTTCCCACTGGCATCGGACTGTTTCGGCATCCAAAGTGACCTAGAAATGCCAAGCAGAGAGGCAGGAATTCAGGTCCTCTAGGGATCCAGGAGTCTGGTCTGGCGAGCCCTATCCCCGTGTCCCTAACCCCGCACATGTCCTCTCCTTCTGCACCACCGTTTAGAGAAATGTCTCCTTGCTGGTTGTGGCGGGTTACTGAAGGACAAACGCACACACATACACACCCCACGCACACATACACATGAAGCCGGAAGATGCATGGATGTTCGGGGAGATGTGACTCTTTGCTACTCTCTGACCTAGTTGAGACTATTAATAATTAATGGAAAATAAATTATCAAAATAAAATTTAAGTTTAGCTTTCGGAGTTTGATGACATTTTTCAGCTATTTGTGTGTTTGAGTTCTTGTGTGTTTGATTTCTGTGAACTAATTTTTCTAGTTAGTCACTGAAGTAGCAAAATGAGGGCGTAAAAAGAATCGGACAAACGAACCAGAATTATTTAATTCATTTTATTTTCAGCTTAGTCTCTTTATTAATCAGGGGTCGCCACAGCGGAATGAACCGCCAACTTATTCAGCCCTTCCAGCCACAACACAACACTGGGAAACACCCATACACTCTTGCATTTACACACATACACTATGGCCAATTGAGTTTATTCAATTCGCCTGAACCGAATGTCTTTGGACTGTGGGAGGAGACCGGAGCACCCGGAGGAAGCCCATGCGAACACGGGGAGAACATGCAAAATCCACACAGAAATGCCAACTGACCCAGTATGGCCATATATATTGCCTAACAGTGTATTTTTTAAAATGATTAATAAATGTAAATAATTTTTTTATTACATGTTTTTTATTTACTTAATATATTTATTTTTATTATTATCTTTGCCAAAATTTCTCCAGACACATATTGTGGGTATTTTTTGTTTTTGTTTTTTGCCATTTTGAAGTATTTTAAGCCAGTGTTTCTCAACCACATTCTTGGAGGACCACCAGCTTTGCACATTTCCATGTCCTTAAGCAAACACACCTGATTCAGATCATCAGCTCATTAGCAGAGACTGAAAGACCTGTAATGGGTGTGACAGACAACGGAGAGATCCAAAACATGCAGTGCATGAAACAGGAAACAGCAGAGCAAAATTTACAAATTGACCAATCAACATGTGACCACATCATAAAACCCCCAAAGTCCACACACATCTTAACCAGTCCCTCATCTTCCCAGTATCTGCCTCTGCAATCTGTATGGACCTTCTTGGTGAAAAAGACATGTAGAAAAATGAGGGTGAAGGAAAGATCTGACAAACTATGCAAAATTGTTGTAAAACTAGTTTGGCTGATAAATATTAATTAGGTAGCATGAGGTTTGCCTTTTATTAAAGTTATTCACATTATTTTTTTAAATAATAAATGTATTTATTTATTTATTCATTTTGTTTGTTTGTTTGTTTTTATATTTATTTATGTATTTATTTATATCATTCATGTATTATCTTTGCCAAAATTGCTGCACACAAATATTAAATAAATTAGAAAATGTATTGAATAAAATAAAAAAAAACTCTTTAAATAAAAACTTTTGAATTTCCAAAATTACAAATTATTTAATTATTGTTTAATTAATGCATTAATTATTAATTACTGCTTGCATATGCAGTTTTTATATAGTTTTACTCAATTACAGCTTTAAAAAAAACTGAAAGTTTTGATTGTATTAATTGCTTACCTTAATAATTGAAAATATGTTTTACACACATAATTAATTATTAATTTAAATTCTTATTTTTAATAATATAATTTGCACTAAATGTAGCATATGTAGATTTCAATACTGTAAATCCAATGATTGGTCATGGTGTATAACGGAATTACTATGGTATTACTATCCCAAACTATCGTTCAACCTTTCTAGTAAGACATCATGGCCATGTTACATTAAATTGCTTCTGCTGACAGAGTGTCTGATTGTTCCCATGAGTCAAAATATGTTTAGTTTTTATTTCACCATGCATTTATTTAATCTTGTTTTGACCTGCTGATGTGAAAGGCAGATATATTCAGGGGTTATAGCTTGGGGAAATTAGCATAGAAATTAGTACTTGGGATCAACACCTTTTTAAAAGACACACCCACACACACACGCACAAACACCTATACACACACAGTCATGACTCGTTTACCATAAAAGTAATTAAAAAATAAAACATCTCAGTTTGAAAGTAAGCAAGTCTTTTGTTACTTTGAACTATCAGAGATGCTTTGAAAGAGATTGATATTGAAGCTCGCTATTATCAAGTGTGTATCAACAAAGATATCCGTCAAGTCTTTGTGCCTCAGCTGAGCGTAAATGTCAGTGGGTTACATGTTCTTCATTATCATCTAGCATGGCATTTGCCTGGATGGCAAGGCTTTTATTGGTTTGATCCATATGCAGCTTTCATTCTGGTCTGTTCTGTCAGATCTCCTTTAAGTTCCAGCCTGAGCTTTAGAGTTCAGCAAAACAGTGCAGTCGCTGTATCCCCTAACATGTTTTATTGAGCAAAGTTTCTGTGCTTTTGGATGGTTCAGGTCTAAAAATACCCAGGCCTGTTTTTTGGCTGGCATTTAGCTTAATATGAGCCTCATCTGCCTGAAGCTGAGGTTTGGAATTCATGTGTGCTGGGAATAATGTTCAGGAGCCATTAGTATTGTTTTATTTACCAAAACTATACTGTGCAGCTTTATGAACAATCTGTCAGAAAACTGATTTTGAGGTCTGCTCAGATTGAAGGTTTTAGTTTTATAGCACAACTCAGTCAGAGCTGACTTGCTTGATTTTTTTGTATGAGCCGTTTGATTCAAATGAATCAAAATCAAGAGTGGTTTAATTAAGAGCACTTGTTATTATGTTTCATAGATTTTTGATTCCCTAAAAAGAACACACCATGAGGCAAATTGGATTGTAGATTTTTAACTGCTTGTGTTGTATGATTTTGATTCAAACAGTTGTTCAAAAGACTCATTTGTTTGAGAAAACACTGGTTATGTTTTTTGGATCTGGCTCAGAAGATTTACTTTTCATTTTTACAATATGGATACACTAATTATCCATTTTGTATTTGCTAAAATGAGCTAACAGGCCCTTTTCACATTTTTGGGTTTCTCAGTAGCGGAAGTCTTCATAGTTTGGAATACTTAGAGCACAGTGAATAGGAGAGTACAACAAATATATATATATAATATTTGCTCAGATAATAAAATAAAAACTCCACAATTGTGTTATAAAGACTTTCAGAAAAGTTTTAAAAAATGTGTGATACTGATGATGGCATCCAGATGAGAGAACAATGTCAAATTTACTATCTCATAAACGCTGCATAAGAAACGCCTTGCATAAGTCGTAATTTGAAGCAAAGATGATATACTACATACATAAATACATATAAATGTAATATGTTTTTTTTAATCTAAATATTACAATTTTTTTCAAAGATTTAAGAAGCTGATAACCATTGAATGCCTCATAACAAGCTTGTGAAAAGAGTTCACTGAGAATTTTCTGGTCTCAGTGCATGTTGGGTTTTTATTGATTCACAGAAAATAAAATTGAGTTGCTGATTTTACAAAGGGTTTTGATTCAGTGAAAGCACCTTTTGCTTTGAGAATTTACTTTACCTATTGCCTTACAGTCAAGTCTTCAGTAGTCAGATTGCACACTGATTTCTCTGTACTGTATGTTTATTTTGTGAACAGGCTACACCAGCCGTTATACTGTATATGTTTTTGACAGTTCATAGGACTCATTTGTGTGTTCTTATTCACTAGGAAGATTGAACTTTTTTTTTTTTTCTTATCAACTGTCAAGACTGCCATGTGATTGCTGCAGTTCAAACCGAGCATCAGAATGGGAAAGAAAGGTGATTTAAGTGACTTCAACGAGGCATGGTTGTTGGTGCCCGACGGGCTGGTCTGAGTATTTCAGAAACTGCTGATCTAAGATTTTCATGCACAACCATCTCTAGGGTTTACAGAGAATGGTCCGAAAAAGAGAAAATATCCATTAAGCAGCAATTCTGTTTTCATAGAGTCATAATTTGGCGTCAACAACATGAAAGCATGGGTCCATCCTGCCTTGTATCAACGGTTCAGGCTGGTGCTGGTGGTGTAATGGTGTGGGGGATATTTTCTTGGCACACTTTGGGCCCATTAGTAACAATTGAGCAGCTTGTTAATGCCACAGCCTATATTGTTGCTGACTATGTCCATCCCTTTTTAACCACAGTGTACCCATCTTCTAACGGCTACTTCCAGTAGGATAAAGTGCTATGTCATAAAGCGCGAGTAATCTCAGATTGGTTTCTTGAACATGACAATGAGTTCACTGTACTCAAAAGGCCTCCACAGTCACCAGCTCTCAATTCAATAGAGCACCTTTGGGATGTGGTGGAACGGGAGATTCGCATCATGGATGTGCAGCCGACAAATCTGCAACAACTGTATGATGCTATCATGTTAACATGAACCTCTTAGGAATATTTCCAGTACCTTGTTAAATCTATGCCACAAAGGATTAAGGCAATTCTGAAGGCAAAAGTGGGCCCAACCCGGTGCTAGTAAGGTGGACCTATTAAAGTGACCAGTGAGTGTATATTGTTTTTGCATTTTGTATCATCTATCAATTGTAGCAATTTTCATAAATTGGAATATTTTATTTGTTTTGATTTAGAAAAGAACAGGCTCAGAAGATTCTGTTGTTTTTAGAATACACAAGATATGGATTTTGTTTTGAAGTGCACTAGTCAAAATAAATGTGTGTTCATCGAAAAGAGCTCACTCAGGACTGTAGTTCACTGATTACAGTGTATGTTTCTGATTTACTTAAAAGAAGGGCCGCAAAAGACTCCCTAGTTCTATTTTGTAAGATAAATATATGTTTTTGGGTTCACTGAAAATGAGTGGCTCATCATTTCATGAGGAATCAGAATACACTATAATGACACTTAGGGACCGACACATAAGGATTCAAAAGACCATCTTGTTTACAGCTGTGACAATAAGTGCTCATAAGGATCAACTAAACCCTGTTTTAAAAGTATTTGAAGTACACACTATAGAGTCTTGACATCTGAAGACGACACTCTTGGGTAAATAGTTTATTGATTGCACTCTGGTCTATTATTGTATTTGATTTAAAAAAAAAACAACAACGCAGAACAAAACAAACTATCATTGGTCGTTTTACAAGTCAGTCATATTTTTCCTTGGCAACAAAAACATAAATATATTGCAAGAACAGCGTTTTAAGCACAAACCAAGAATGGCAGAGAACAAATGCTTATACAACAGGAGAATTAGGTACACTCCAGATCAAAAAGAGAGAGGAAATAATGTATAAACAAAAGCGTCAGCATGGGGAAGAAAGATGATTTCAGTTTTTGAACCATGTTTTTAGGTTTAGACTTTGAACGTGGCAGACGGGCTCATCAGAGTATTTCAGAAACTGCTGATCTATTGAGGTTTTCACGCACAACCATCTTTAGGGTTTACAGAGAATGGTAAAAAAAGAGAAAATATTCCGTGAGCCGCAGTTCTGTGGCCGCAAATGCCTTGTTGATGCCAGAGGTCAGAGGAGAATGGCCAGACTAGTTCGAGCTAATTGAAAGGCAACAGTAACTCAAATAACCACTCGGTACAACTGAGGTATGCAGAAGAGCATCTCTGAACTCACAACACATTGAACTTTGAGGCGGATGGGCTACAGCAGCAAAAGACCACACCGGGTACCACTCCTGTCAGCTAATAACGAGAAACTGAGGCTTTTGGACAAAAGAAGATTGGAAAAACATTGCCTGAGTCTGATGAGTCTCGATTTCTGCAGCGACTTTTGGATGGTAGGGTCAGAATTTGGCATCAACGTTATTAAAGCATGCATCCATCCTTTCTTGTATCAACAGTTCAGGCTGGTGCTGGTGGTGTAATGGTGTGGGGGATATTTTCTTGGCACACTTTGGTCCAATTAGTACCAATTGAGAATCGTGTCAATGCCACAGCCTATACTGAGTATTGTTGCTGACCATGTTCATCCCTTTATGACCACAGTGTACCCATATTCTTTCAAGTGTAAATCCATGAACAATGGATTCTCCTCTCAAAATCACCACCTCTTTTCATTTTCTTTTATTTAAATAATGTTTTCTGTGCCAATGTACTACTAAAGCACTAACATTACGAAAGCTGCTACAAAGGTCAGACCTTCTGCCATCAATCTGAAGCTAAGGCCACACAAGTCTATGAATTCAATATCACAATGGTTTTAAAAGCTAAAACCACCCAAATATGATTCGCCTGACACAATTAGTGGAGCGTTTTTCCATTCCTAATTGCAACCCCAGAAGTAACTCATTGTTCTCCATCTTTTTAATAATGCAACTCCAGTGAAAATCCAGGTACGTTTCTCACGTTTTCTCTTGACAGCGATGTCTGGAGCGAAGACTGATTACCAAAGTAGCAAATGAGCGCTGCCTAATGGGGAATTTGCACGTACTGGTGTGTATAATGGGAAAAAAAAACTCCAGACAGGGTTGCAAGCAGTGCAATGCGGCCCTATAGAACAATAACCTCCAGATGTCTGCGGCAGAGCTGCAGGCTGACTGATGCCCAAACGGGCTTCTCCTCAGCGGGGAGGGATGGGGAGCCAGCTGGCAGGGCTGGTTCTTCTGGAGCTGCGGGAGCTCAGGGCAATCCAGGCAGCCATTTCACACACGCTGACTCCCGAGTGCGCCCACACACACACACATACACACATGAAACGTATAAGTATCAGCACATTCCCTACATCTGCCGTGCGCCGTCCCACAACACAACATGCTTGTTCTAGTTTATTCTTTCCTCACTGTCTGTTGTAATGGGTGCAGCGCTTGTTGCTTTACCAGAGGAATAAACCTTTTCATTAGGCATGCTGTTGTAAGTCTGTGTCTTTCATTGGCATTGCTATGGTGGATCAGACGAGGCTGGATCTTTTCCTTGTTGTTGGCTTCACGTTCGGAGGAATGCTTCTGTAGCGCCAACGAGGGCTGATTGATAAATCAAGGTCTTTATCACAGCTCCCAATGTCCTGTTTGTCAGCAGGCAGAAAAGGATAGAGATGGAGGGAAAGGCAGATCCAGGAGATGAATGCACTGCGCTAATGAACTGATCTGTGAGGGGGCGATAAGGCTTTTGTCTGTGATCGGACACATTCGGATGGTGGTCGCTTCTCTGACTGTGTAATCTCAGAGGTCATGTTGCTGACTGGGTATGAGGTGTCTGAGGTCCTGCGGAATCTGTTTTATTTTCTTTTTTTTTCATTCTGTTCTGAATATTATATTGTTTTTATTAGTGTTTATGATTTAAGAAAAATGTTTAAAATTGTATTCATGTTTTTTATTTTTTGTAAAATCATATTTTGTTTCACATTTTTTAGAATCGTGGTTTTATCTTTCTATATCTTTTCCCAAATGGTCCTGTCACCGTCACCAATTAGGCACACACTATACTCTAATCTGGACTACATGTACCACAATGCTTTCCACTTCACACCTGATTCACATCTACTTGACACTGGTGACACAAATACCTGCAGCCAAGTGTTGATGTGAATCAGGTGTGAAGTGATAAGCATTGTGGTACATGTAGTCTGGATTAGAGTGTGTTCCTAATTGCCCTCACATATTAGCACCACTTTCACAGACATTCATTGCTGAGTATTGTTTCATGTTGTGACTTTTTCAAGCGCTATCAAACTTCGCCTTGTCCACCTTGTGTTTTGCCTTGTCTGCCTTGTTTTTTAGATTATTGATTGTTTGCTGCCTGCCCTGATCTACACCTGTTTATTGGAATACTCTTGTGTGTTACTGTTTGCTCCTGCCTTGACCCCTGCGTGCTGACCATTGGTGATGGGAAGTTTGGATCTTTTTCATGAACCGGATCTTTCGAACAGTTCGTTTCAATAAACTGGTTAAGAAAAAACAGATAACCAGTTCTTTTACACTACAATGTAATGACATCATCCAAAATGTTTCTTGTTAGAACTCAACATATCAGAAATATATAGTCAGCAATCATAATTTCAGTCAATTAAAACATCATCATTATCTGCTACCCAAACGAAGCAAAATGAAGCATGTACTATTTAAAGTCCATTACAATTTTCAGTTATGAAATAACTGGATGTTTTGCCAGATACTTGTATTTAAGAGTATGCTTTACACATGCTGCAATCAGTTGTCCAAATTTGGTTCAGTCACAGTCACGCTGTCATGTACTGTTTGTTCGTTTTTTCACCTGCTGAATCTTGCATGCACACTATTATCAACTCACTGGTTCTCAAATCTGATCTAAGTATACTGTTGTAGTGACTGAAAAATTCTGGATATAAATAACTCTGGAAATTGTTTTATTTTGAGTCAGAGGGTGTATCAGGCATGTTAAAAAATTAAGTAATATGTGGGTAAGTGCTTAGTAGAGACACAAACTGTTTCAAAAATTCACTTTGATTTGGTGGTCTGGTTTGACTGGTTCGCTTCCAGTTAAAAAGAACAATTGATTCACTTCCGACCATTCTCCTTTTAAAATCAAAGCTGCATCTGGAACTTTATCTCAGTTGCCACAACCTCTATCATAACAGTTGCTAATCAAATAAAGGCTTACAATTTTTTATTTAATCACGGTAAAACATAGGAATTCAATTTATTTATTTATTTATTTATTTATTTTTGTCTAAATCAGAGATGTCCAAACCAGGGCCCACAGGCCAAAGTTGGCCCATTTTAACCTTTGATTTGGCCAACCATCCCATCTGAAGGAGAGTGATGGGGATTGTTTCCAGACTGTCAATTCAAATGTAATGTAACTCTTTGTTTGTTTGCTTTATTGTTATTGTTAAAAGCCAACTGAAATTAAATGTTTCAATTAAATGGTGTAAGTTAATCAGATTTTGTCTAAATGTACATACTGTCACTGCTTGACCTGTGTATTCAGCATTGAACTTATAAATGTGATTGTTTATGTTTTTATTGCAATAATTTATCATTTAAAAAGCTAAACTGCATTAGATAATACAGTTTAACTTAGTAATTTAACAGTAACTTTTTCTATTTATTTTGAAATATTATAACATAAGTTTGGAAATTACCCATGGCAACTGTAATTTACAAAATACAAAATAATAAACAATAAAATAAAGTAAAAAAACAATATAAATATTTAGATTAAATAATAATAATAATAATAATAATAATAATAATAATAATAATAATAATAATAATAATAATAATAATAATAATAATAATAATAATAATTGTAGGTACAGAAACTATTTTTTTTCTGTTTGTTTTGTTTTTACCAAATATTAATAAAAAATGTGTGGAATGAGTTAAAAATAAATTTCTAAAATATATTTAATTTTAATAATATGTTAATATAGTATTAAAAATATTTGATGGATTCCGAGATTCTGTTCACTTTTACAGCAAATAATTAAATAAATAAATAAATGCTTACATAAATTACAGTAAAGATACACTGTGTTGCTGTTTTTTTATTTACATTTTTAATATAATATAAATTCTGATTATTTACGTATAAAAACATTTGACATTATTTTGGCCTTTGGCATCACAGCATGTGAAGCTGATGGTTTCTGATAGAGTCGCTTCGAATACATTCTTTTAATTTCTATTTTGCCTGGGCGGATTATTTAGCCTTCACTGCTCAACTTGATTTTCTCTCTATATCTTCTTCTCTTTTTTCATTCTCCAACCTCTGGCTTCTCTATTTCACCCTCTTATGCACAGTAATTCCACCTGCCGCCCTGTGAAAGGTCTGCAGCAGGTACCTGTGTGCTTGGTGGATGAGCAGAGCTGAAGCGGAAGTGATTTTATCAGCGCCTCACAGCTGCCCTCCTCCCTCCGCCCCTGCAGCCAGAGCCATCAAGCTGTGAAAAATTAAAACAAAAGACAGAAAAAATACAATATGTTTGCTCAGATTTGCCTCACATCTGTTCCGAGCTCTTCTGCCGACAAGCCGTGTTTGTGAGACATTGATAGGCTGACCTGCCTACGCATGCTTGAGTTGGCAGCCTCCGCCGGGGGACGCAAAACAGACCGAGAGGAGAAGAATGGGATTTGGAGGAAGAGTCTCAGCTCGAAAAATGCACTGCCACAGACGTGGAAGTGTCAGGGGAAGAAACGGCAACACAGGATTACAGGAAAAGCTGACAATTCAGAGATGAGTGCTAAAGACAGTGAACAAACCGCAGGACAGTCCTTACTTCATGGAGTCAGTGCTCCATGAAAAAAAACATCCTCCTTTGAATTGTGCGATTCACTTGAAATTATTATTATTATTATTATTATTATTATTATTATTATTATTATTATTAGTAGTAGTAGTAGTAGTAGTAGTAGTAGTAGTAGTATTATTAATATTAATATTATTATTATTGTTATTATTATTATTATTATTATTATTAGTAGTAGTAGTAGTAGTAGTAGTAGTAGTATTAATATTAATATTATTATTATTGTTATTATTATTATTATTATTATTATTATTAATATTAATATTATTATTATTATGTAAATAACATTTTGCTAACTGTATTATTGTATATAATACAGTATGATAGTATATATAGTATAATTATTATTATTTTTGTGATCCTGCAAAATATTTAATTAAATGCAAAATAATCGCAAAAATGTAAATAATCTCATAAAGCATCCAATTCCAAACCATTTAACCGAATTATTATTATTTGAATTTAGTTTTACATGACTTACAGACGTTTGAGTGTCTCTCGAAAAATGACGTCTCACCTGCGCCCTCACAATCATTACATTACATGGAAGGGGGGCGAAATGGGGTATATGTACACAGACTTTTTTATTTTAGTCAGCCAGCCCCTGGGCTTCAGGTGAATTGTCATCCCATACATTCCATGCAAAAACAGCAACAAGATCTGGTTTCTTTTAAAAACAGTTTAAAAATCTCCACTGTCTGGCTAGGATATGATATAAAGTGGGTATCACACCAAACAAAAAGCACTGCAAATATTTTTCCGCATGTCTTTAAAATATGGAAATTAATTTTACTCCAGTATTTTCAATGGAGTTTCTGCGCTAGCCTGTTGCTAATGACGGCACCTGCATTTAAACAGTCTTTCGTCTCTTTTTAAGCTTTAACAACCAAATGAATGCTTAAGTCTATATAGCTAATTATATTTGAACTACATTACAACATCGATACTGTAAAAAGAACCATGTGAAATTAAAAAAATTCATCATCGGCTGAGAAACACAAGCTGTGCATATAGCTCCTTGTTTTGCAGCCTGTGCAGCAGCAGACGTGGATGAAGTGCGAGTGATTTACACATGAAGTTAATGCAAAGATGGCATCCCGTGACGGGAATTGGTTGTTTACTGCAAAAGAAAGTGGGAAACGTCTAACAAACAGAGCAATGGAACAGACAGAACAGCAAGCAGCTTACAATGATGGAGATTGGTATAAGGATGACGGCCACTGGATGTGACTGAATTGAAGAACATTATTTGTGCTTTACATGTATACATGTATGGCTAGTATTATGGTGTGCGTAAAATCTGTAAATGTTTTCGTTAAACTCTTTTCCTGCAGAAAACACTTCCCTGCCATTTCACAGCAATTCTACAGCAATCCCTTGGCTTATATATATAAGTCAGAATTATTAGCCCCCCTTTGAATTTAGAGACTAAACCACAAAACTACTTGTTATAGTAATGTTATAGGGTATAAACCAGCAAGACTCAGCAATGTGTGTGACAAAGTGAGCAGTCTATATAGTCTGATTAATCAGTCCTTGAGCAGCTCCCAGCTGTGTGTATGTAATCAAAAGGTAAACCAGAACAGCTGTGAGTGAGATGCATGACAGGATTTGTAGTTCAAATAGTGACAGGATTGTAGTGTGGGTGATAATGAATGTTCTTTTTTATTCTTTTTATTTTTATTACTTGTTTCTTTTATTCTTGCTTATGTAAAGCACTTTGAATTACCATTGTGTATGAAATGTGCTATATAACTAAACTTGCCTCGCCTTCCTTCTCCAGAGATCTAAAAGGGTTCGATCACTGGTGATCGTGACAGTCATTAGGAGGCATCAACTCTCATTATTATATGATTTTTTAAAATGTTATTTTTTTTAATTGGAAGACTTCTGTTGTGTATTGTTTCCCTAACTAATCAGAGCTATTTGTTTTATTTAATAAAAGTAAAACTGCAAAAATTAATTGTTCTTTATTTTCATTTAATATTTTGTTATTTGGCCAAATATCAAATAAAATGTGTGATATACCATATAAAGTGTTTTAATTTATATTAGAAATGTAAAAAATATTTATTATATTTTATTCTATAAAAAAAATATATTTATTTTTTATTTTGCAAATGTATTTTTTGGTCTATATATTTTTTTTCTGAAAATATAAAAAAAATATATGTGGATAAAATTCTTACAAAAATATTACTATTATAAATGTTATAAATATTCTAGTAGAATATAATGAACAAAAAATATTGTATAATTAATCAAAAGCACCTCAGCTTGATAATGCAGTGCCACAGATGTCAAAGTATCAGAGAAAGAAACACAGGATTACACCAAGAACTGACAACTCAGAGATGAGCGCTGAATGAACCACAGGACAGTTCTCTTTCCCTCATGCCGTCAGGTGCTGTGAAAAACGGAGGTCGTTTGATTGCTGGTTTCAGCCCTTTCCTTGGCCTTTGGATGAATCAAGCAAGGGTCAGCGGCAGCTCTAGTTTTTCTTGTCTAAATTATTGATGTGGTATTTCATCAATCTTTTTCATTGGGCACCCATGAGGAAATGTCATGGTATGCGTCACTGTGGTATTGCTGTGTTATAAGGGCTGCTTTACAGAGGCCTTGACGCAATTTGTCATTTTGATTGGTCGTTTTAGCAGAAACCCCGCAGCTATGTTTACGATCCTGTGTGTTCGGGGCTCAGGTGTGCACAAACTGCTTCACCACTGTTGTTTCGTACCATTACTTCACAAATAATGACTGATTAGTGGTAATTGGACAGGTATGTACTCCTATTAAAGGTGCGTTTGTCTCCTCAGAGCGTCTGTCATACTGTTGCTCGGGAGACTTGAATGAGTTCTCGCTTGTGATTCATTCTCCTCTGCACCTCTTTTTGCAAGTTTTTTGTGCTATATCGATACTTTTAAAATGGTAACGGTGCCAAAAGAGTGCCTGAACCGATACTTTTAAAACACAAAATTATGGTGGATGACTCTAGAATAATGTTTTATTTGTTGATTTTTGAAATGGTTTATCATTTACTTGTTTAATGTCTCTTTCATTAGTAGGGTTGGCTATCGTATGGGGTTATTTTGATACCGGTGCTAAATCGATACTTTTTTTAAACAGTACCGTTGCCAAAACGGTGCCTGAACTGATACTTTTGAGACACAAAATTATGGTGGATGACTCTAGAATAATATTTTATTTGTTGATTTTTTAAACGGTTTATTGTTTACTTGTTTATTGTTCCTGTCATTAGTAAGGTTGGGTATCGTTTGGGATTATTTTGATACCGGTGCTAAATCGATACTTTTTTAAACAGTACCGTTGCCAAAATGGTGCCTGAACTGATACTTTTGAGCCACAAATTTATGGCGGATGACTTTAGAAAAATCTTTTATTTGTTGATTTTTTTAAACTGTTTATCGTTTACTTGTTTTTTTTTTTTTGTCTCTGTCATTAGTAGTGTTGGTATTGTTTGGTGTTATTTCAATACTGGTGCTAAATCGATACTTTTAAAGCGGTACCACAATACAGCTTAAATATTTGATATATTTAAAGAAATTGAGAAAGAAAACATAATATATTAAATGCAAAATATTAAATGCTATTTTTGCTGGTGTTCAAACTACTCATTTAAAATGAGCTGAAACAACACAATTCTTCAGTTTTTTTTAAACAACTTAATTGTTTTATGTTCAATCCACTTAAATTTTGATAAACGATTGAGTTAACTAGTTGATTTGTGTTTGGACAACATAAAGGAATTGTGTGAAACCAAGCATTTTTTACAGTGTAGTATTTATTTATTTAGTAATTTAATATTAGTATTTAATAGCTCTTTCTATGAATACAGAATTATATATATATTCTATTCTTTTTACATTTGAGATTTTAAATGGTTATATTGTATATAAATGGATATTTTGGTCCAGAAAGCTATATAAAATATGTTAAATACAAAAGAATATTAATTAAATCTGTTCATACTGAACTTAGGGTGCCACCGTGGCTCAGTGGTTAGCACTGTCGCCTCACAGCAAAAAGGTTGCTGGTTTAAGTCCCGACTGGGCCAGTTGGCATTTCTGTGTGGAGTTTTCATGTTCTCCCCATGTTCGCGTGGGTTTACTCCGGGTGCTTCGGTTTCCCCCACAGTCTGAAGACAGGCGGTACAGGTGAAATGAGTAAACTAAATTGGCTGTTATGTATGAGTGTGAATGTGAGAGTGTGTGGGTGTTTCCCAGTACTGGGTTGCAGCTGGAAGGGCATCCTCTCTGTAAAACATACGCTGGATAAGTTGCTGGTTCATTCCGCTGTGGTGACCCCTGATGAATAAAGAGACCAGGCTGAAGGAAAATGAATGAATGAACGAATATTGAACTTTCTATAATTTCATTGTAGGTTTTTGCTATATTAGCAAATTAAAAGTAAACACTTTTTTCATACAATTAAAACTAGCGGGGATCCAATTACGGTCAAATGCAATTATTATTTTCCCCCTGTGAAATACCTTCCGTCTCCAATTGCAGTTTGCTCCTCGGTGCTGTGTAGGAAAAAAAGGGCTGTGAAATGAAAGAGAATTCATTTATGATTTTCCTTTTGATTCATCATGCTCATATTTATAGCATGCACTTTAACTCTTTGAAGTTTTTTTTCCCTTCCTTTTTTTCCAATATACTCTCTTTGTGTGTGAATATAAAGATCTGCTTCACATGTAGTCTTCATATCTGTCCTCCACAGATTGCTGGCGAAGCCATTTATGGCAGATCCTCCCACAACCACTATCAAAATCCCCGGCTCATTACGTTTCCACGACAACGCCAGCGAGGCTCATCCAATGGGCTGCGGCGACAGAAGCGAGACTGGGTCATTCCACCAATCAACGTGCCTGAGAACTCCAGAGGGCCCTTCCCTCAAGTCCTCGTCAGGGTCAGTAACAGTTACAGTATGCCTCACAGCCTGCTACTTACAGTAAAAACTGAACAAAAAATAAATCAGGTTTCCTTTAAACAAACAGGGCTATGTAATATGATGGACAAAATAGACTATTTCATATTATACTCTATGATTTAATTTGTGGTATCTCAAAATACATTGTTTATGGTAACACTTTTTCATAATTTATATGAGCGCAATATTATGGAGATGCAGACAGAAACATGCATCATGAGAAATTAGCAGTCTTGAAAGTACAATGCCTACACTTTACATTAAATTTAGCAGTATTTTACTCTTATTTTTATTTGGAGCTGTAATCATTAGTTTTTGAAAAGGGTTTTAAAGTTTATTATTATTATTTATTTTGTATGTCTACATTAAAAATCAAACATTTACACTGAAGTTGTAAATAATATGAGAAATATGATCACATATGAATGAGTACATTTCTGAGTATATACTTTAAAATATATAGAATATATAATAATAAATATTCCTTTTTAATGGGACATTATATACACTGTAAATGCTGTACATATCAGTTAATTAACATGTGTTTTCTGTTTATTTATGGTTGTGAATTGCACTATGGAACCTTGATCTCTGCCCTATCGAGTTTTGATGTTGAAAATTCAACCCCTTCGGTTTAACAAAGTGACTTTTATTGACATTTTAGTAGTTTGAAATAATTAAATGTATAATAAATAACATGGAGAGTCTGTTAAATAGCAGAAAATGTACTGCCAGAATCTGGAGTCAGATATGAATTTCAGTAGTCATGTCAAAGCTAACTAAATCAGCATACTATCTTTTCAAAAACATTGCAAGAATTAGATGCTTTGTTCCCACTGAGGACTTAGAGAAACTTGTTCATGCTTTTATCCCTAGCTGGGTGGATTATTGTTATAGCCTCCTCAGTGACCTGAAAGTTGCAGCTCATCCAGAAGGTTGCTGTCGGGATTCTGACCAGAACCAGCAAATCAGAGCACATCACACCTGTCCTCAGGTCTTTACACTGGCTCTCAGTTACATTCAAAATAGATTTTAAAGTATTACTACCTGTCTACAAATCACTAAATGGCTTAGGACCTCAATACATTACAGATATGCTCACTGAATACAAACTTAACAGATCACTCAGCTCTTTAGGATCAAATAAACTAGAATTTCCAAGAGTTCAGTCAAACCTGGGTGAATCGGCCTTTAGCTACTTCAGCCCCTGCTGCTGGAATCAGCTTTCAGAAATGATCAGGGGCCTCATGTATCAACACTGCGTACGCACAAAAACTTTGCGTATGCCATGTTTCACTCTCACGTTTGGATTTACTAGCGATGAAATTAACATGAGAATGTGCGTTGGTCCACGCCAGCTTCATGTCTGGCGTACGTGTATTTCATTTTAGGCTTGTTTTATTTCCATCGTTGACTTGTTAAATTGCACACTACAAAGTATCGCACTGACACATGTGAAAAACATTGCTATAAATTTATAATTGATAAAACGGGTTAATTGACACAATTTTTTTTTTTTACTAATTATGTGATTTAGAACATATAAAAGCATTTGCAAATGTAAACAACCCTTAGTCTATGGCAGTGTTGGCCTTATTAGAGGACATTGTCAATGGTTGAATCTGAAGGCTTCAAGGTGGCAGGGTGCACAATGGGTGGCTTCTTGGTGAGTGATGTACTTAAAGATATTATTCCAGCTAAGTTTATTTTTTATTTTTTTTTATTGAGCGTAATTATTTAACTGCATATCAGAAGACCGCGGTTATCCATTAAAGACATGGCTGTTAACAACCCACAAACTGACCAAGAGTGCAATGATGCCCATTCTCGCACTCGTCAGTTTTAGAGCGGGCAATTGAGCAGCTGAAATGCCGGTGGCGCTGCCTTGATCAGAGCGGAGGGGTGCTGCTATACCGCCCTAACAAAGTGTTCCTGTAATACATCTGTGTCTCCCACAGGCACGGATACTACTCCAAACAGTAAAGTGTCGCCCACAATTGAGGCAACTCTCTCCTTAAAGGGTGTTAGTTCAGCATCCCCTGTTTCCCCACCCCACCTGTTCGGTCTACACTTTGACAGTGCGCCGTTGTTCTCCTCTTAACCTGCACCTTTACATCAGAACATTTCTTTTTTAATTCACTCACAGTGCGATGTTCAGACCCCACTGCGTTAACTGCATCAGCTAAACTCTCCCACTATGTATTTTTTTTTATTTGTTATTAATTCCGGAGGACAAACTTGCAAATAACACTGTTTTTTTTCCGGTCTTCCTCCGATAGGAGCACCTTCAATTCAAATTCTGTGAAGTTTCTCTTCTTGCTTGCTTTTGCCATTGCTTTTTGATTGATTTTGCCAAAGTAGAGTCATTACCATATTTATTAGGGGGAGGAGGCAGGGAGGGGTTTGCGCTCGTGCACGTGTGCTCAGTTTTACGTTAATTCAGATATGCAAAGATTATATGCGTGGAATTCCGCGTACGCAGTGTTTCATACATCTGAATTTTTTACTGCGTACGCAAATTTACAGCTTTGTCCTTATGCAATGTTTTAGTTTAATTCAATGCAAGTCTTTGTACATGAGGCCCCAGATGTGCTACAACATTAGACACATTCAAATCAAGACTGAAACACATCTGTTTAGTTGTGCCTTTACTGAATGAGCACTGTGCTATGTACAACAGATCACAGTATTGTGTCTTACTTGTCTTTTTCATTCTTTTAAAACCTGTTTTAACACATCTTAATTACCATTGTGTATGAAATGTACTATATAAATATACTTGACTTGCCTTGCAAAAAAGTTTTTGGTACCATAATTTATGACACCCACCCAGACAATATATAATTTAAACTATTTAAAATGTTAATAAAAGTCACTTTTTTCAACTTTTTATTGTTAAAAGTTGCAAGAGGAAAGATCAAGATCCAACACACAAATACATGGGGAAAAATAAAAACATGAACAAAATACGAAAAACTGTTTATTCATAACAATTTTTTGTAGTTCATAAAAACTATTCATTGATTGAACTTGCATAGATGGTACTATATCATATATAGTACTATATATATAACCCAAAAGAGCACATGTCACTCCGCTACTCACCCGTTTGCACTGGCTGCCAGTTGCTGCCCGCATCAAATTCAAAGCTCTGATGTTTGCTTACAAAGTGACCGTTAGCTTGGCTCCTTCATATCTGCTCTCACTTCTGCAGATTTATGTGCCCTCCAGAAACTTGCGTTCTGTGAATGAACGTCGCCTCGTTGTTCCATCCCAAAGAGGGAAGAAATCACTTTCCCGAACTCTCACATTCAATCTGCCCAGTTGGTGGAATGAACTCCCTAACTACATCAGAACAGCCGAGTCACTTGCTGTCTTCAAGAAACGACTAAAAACGCAACTGTTTAGTCTCCACTTTCCTTCCTAATCTGCAACTGCCTCTCTGGCTATACCACTAACTGTGCCCTCTCTCTCTCTCTCTCTCTCTCTCTCTCTATCTCTTAAAAAAAAAAAAAAATTCTAATGCTTAGCTTCTTAGACTTTACACACCTGAAACTTGTCTATAGCGCTTGTTCACTGCTGCTCTTATAGTTGTGTAAATTGCTTCCTTGTCCTCATTTGTAAGTCGCTTTGGATAAAAGCGTCTGCTAAATGACTAAATGTAAATGTATATATATATATATATATATATATATATATATATATATATATATATATATATATATATATATATATATATATATATACAGTACATCTGTGACTTATAAGGTGATTTTTGTCATATTGGCCAGTCCTAATCAAACACGGTCTGCTTTGACATCTCTATCGCTTCCTCTTTGCCGATCATATGGAATATTTTGCCAGATGCTGCTCAGTTATTAGCGGAATGAGATCTAACATTGGGCCCTGAATGAAAAGACTTGGTGGAGCAGACAGTTCCACTGCTAAAGTTTGACTGTGTCCCTTGGAGACATAAAAGAACAAGCCTCTCTCAAGTCTCTTCACAGAAAGCTTTTACTCTTGCCTCGCTCCTCTGAAACACAGAGCTTTCCTCGCCACGTCTCTTGAACCGCAGAGAAACCTAAGAGGTTAAAAAGCAGTATCACAGGTGAACATTTTCGAGAGCTTTCTTTCAGACAGCTCTTGTGCGTCTGCCGCTGAGAGCCCTTCTAAGGCAAGGAGAGGACTTGTGAGTCAAGGGTTGATGAGAAGGGGGCTCGGAGGTAGATTGGCACAGGGTATCGACATCTCTCATCCATCTAATGCTTCTACAAAGCCTCTCCTTAACTTTCTCCAGTGCCAGATGAGAAATGAGGTTTGTGGGATCTCTTGGATCATATCTGTAGGGTTCACTGATCGGTTAGACGAGACTTGGATGTCAGGTATAATCATTTGGGGTTTGATCGACTCAGCATAAACTTAAAACAATTCTTTAAATAAAATACATTTGATCATGGTCAAAATGGAGCAGAATGAAGCTCAAGCTTATTATAAGCTCCTTGGTTTTGAAGCAAAGGAAAATTAATTATTTTTAAAATATTGTAAAATAAGTTTAATTTTAAACTGCAGCAATTCTTTGCATGGGAGTCAGTTGCTCTAACAAGGAGACTAAAGACCATGGCTTCTAGCATCTGTCGCTAGAGCACATTTTGAGGTTTACCTGCATAGCACTTCGCTAGCTGGCCTCCGTTACACTCACCCCCCAAAACCTCAAAAGGTGCTCTAGCGACAGATGCTAGAGGCCATGATCTTTAGACTTTTTGTTAAAGCAACCAACTCCCATGCAAAGAATTGCCAGTTCGATCCCAGCTTAAATCGCGCTGGGTGCAGTAGGACCTGTGGGTTGCATGTGGGAACTTGGAATGGGAGTGGTCTTCAACTGTCGGTGTCAGAAGGCTAGAGCAAAAACTCCATTGAAAATACTTGGGTAAAATCAATTTTCGTATATTTCAAAGAGATGGCAGGGAAAAATGGAATTTAACGCAGTGCTTCTTGTCCAGTTCAAGACCGATTTTTAAAGAAAACTGATCTTAAATGTGTCTAGTTTGTAATGGAAAGACAGTTCCTCTGAAGCTGTTGGGTTGGCTGGCTGAAAATTAAAAGTCTGTGGGCATATGAATAGCAAAAAAAGTCACTTTGTTAAACTTTCCAAACGAATGTTTCCAAAGCAGAGATCAAGGTTGATCATAATGCTATTTAGAAATGTAAATAAATGTAAAACACCCATGAACCATGAGCTACAGGAAAAAAGGATTAATGGATATTTTATACAGTATAGATTTAAGTTCACAGTGATGTAAAATTATGATTTTTTTTAATGATAGTCACTAGTTACCTTTTTGACTTGACATATGGTATTGAGTAGCTGCTTTAAACTTGTATGGGTGTAAGAATTTGACAGTGGAGAAATACAGAGTGGTATAATCATTATACTACAGCGATAAATGCCATTATTGACCAATAAGAATCCAGTATTTCAGTGAGCATTTTAAATACAGGGGTATTATGTGATTGAGGACTACATAGCATAGCCGATACTCCAAACATTGAAGAGGATGTGTTCTCATGAAGGGTTTTTACAGAAACGCTCTCGCCTCTGCTGTACTTTGAGGTGTGTTATCCATGCCTGGGCTCCTCTGGGCTTCCACAAGCTTAAGTTTTGTGTTATCTGCTGTTCAGACTCCATCCCAGCCTTAGCATTCTTGGGACTGTCCTCATAAACTCCCTCACGGCCGCTTGTACCACAGATTACACCCATGGATTACTACAATCTTTTTCCACTGATGCACACGCAGACACATGGACATCACTTTAAACCACCCATATGGAAAGATTAGAAAACCGGTGAAAAGCGTGGAATCCATTTGAGAAGAGTTTCGATAACCCTTCTCACCTCTAGCCTTAAATGTTTGGCTTTAGAGACCTGGGTCTGTGGGTGTTTGGCTCTGGCATGTTCTGTGAGGATTTACACTTGTTGGTTATTTTGAGGCAATAAAAAATTACCTGCTATGGCCACTACTAGGTAAAAAAAATCTTTCTTCTTCTTTTACTAAAATAATTATGAGACATCTATACATGGCGTCTCTTCAACTCTTTGGTTTCACTTTACATAGAGAATTCAGAATTTTGAGGCTTATATTTTATGTTGAAAAAACCTATCCTTTATGCATTTCTGAACAGGTTCTATAATGTAGTAGAAGACTTGTAGGAGCAAGGACATGATGTAACACCCGAGACCTTGAATTACGCCTTTACATTTGCATGTTGCTTCAAAATTTTGAAACTCGATGCTTGAATTTCACATCTGAGCTCATTTCATTCAGCAAGAGCCTGTAACCTGACATATTTTTAGCTCCCAGAATTTGTGATTGTTTCTCAGTGAGTTAATCCTTACACTTTTATATCTCATAGTCGTAATTGTAGAAATTTCAGACAAAGTTCTTAATTAGAAACAGATGTCATCACATTTAGTTAATGTATTTATGCATCTAAAAATAATCTAGCAAAGTGCCAATGTATGACCCTTGCCATGTTTTCTGCCATGTGTTCTGAGTTTATCACACAACAGAAAGAAATATTGCTATTAACCCAGACAAAAGTAAATGGTAAAAAACACAAGTAACCAAGGCCACGTTTACACTTATATGTTTTAGTTTGAAAACGCGTAAGTTTTGCTATGGTTATGCCATCCGTCCACACTACCCCGGAGTTTTAGAGCGCCAAAAATGGAGCGTTTTGAAAATGCTGAAGAGGCCATTTTCGTTTTAAAATGCTGCTGCTCCGTGTCAGTGTGGATGCGGGAAAATGGAGACATCTAAAAACAGAGGCGGGGCTGATTGGGGCTTTTTCCTCAATATTAAGTAGCCTACACACAGTTCAGTCTCGCATCCTCTCCTCGTAAGTTCAGACTTTGCAAGTTTAGTTTGGAA
Organism: Danio aesculapii; assembly: GCF_903798145.1. Classification (NCBI taxonomy): domain Eukaryota; kingdom Metazoa; phylum Chordata; class Actinopteri; order Cypriniformes; family Danionidae; genus Danio; species Danio aesculapii. The sequence continues at coordinate 21,103,362 of NC_079445.1, forward strand.
AAACTCCCGAGGAGTAAGAACAAGTGTGAATACCGGGTAATCTTCAAAGAGAACAGTGTGCTTTATAACCCCATTCACATCAACCTGGCCACGTTGTTTCACTTTCTTAACAATAAAATGAAAACATGATAAAAGGAATTGCTTATTTTCATTTTGATATTAGCAACTTAACAGACACCAAAAATGTTGAGGCATCGTGTAGCTGCATATTCATATGAGCCTCTACTGTTTATAACAAAATGGAGTCTATAACATAACTGCCTCCTTTCATTTACATTGAAAAATATGAAACATACCCACTCTTTTGCTGAATATCACTTTTAATAATCAGTAATGGCCATTATAAAAGTATAACATAAAATAAGTCTATACATTATAAGAAATAAATGCAAGCAATCAGTCAAATGTGCATGTATCAGTATACATGGTTACATTAATATATTAACTTATGCTTGCGCTCAGCCAAAACACGTTTCCTGAGAACAAGTAATAGATTCAAAAGACAAAAGTTGGGGAATATATTGTTAGATAGAGACAAGATGAATTAAATATCACGTTTAACAAGTATAGTGAGATTAGATCCAGCGGTAGATCCTTGATGAACGGTCCGACGTGCACAGCTCTCATCACTGTAGTGCATGTCAGTGTGTGTGTGTGTGGTCAGGTGATGTGCGTTTTCAGAAACACTAGGTAAAATTCCAGATTGGACGCAGATCGTTTTCACTCTAAAAAATTGTTTTAAAAATAAAATGTATTAGTGTAAATGGGGCCTAAAATAAGTAGTCTTTTTCTAGAGAAATAGTCAAGACTCTCGGCTCTTAAACATTGAAGTCATGTTCAATAGCATTGCTGAAAGCATACCTACTTGTGAAAATTGGCAATATTTCTTATATCAAATATTGCTACAACTTAAATGGATGCTACTGATTCTACCTCTAGCAGTTTTAGCTTAATTGGTTTTATAAAGCCAAGCTGTACATAGACACAGACCAGTGCAGCTCAAATTTGCCTATGTTTTTAGATGTGAATTGTGAATGTTTAGTGTTTTTACATTTTATGCATTTTGATAGCTAGCAAAATATAGACATTGAATTGTACAGTAATAAATGGTGACAGTAACTAAAAATTGTAACTCAATAATATGCTGTAGTTATAGTGGTATTATATTAAAGGTCATTATACCTATTATTATATTGGAGGCACTATTTTAGCCCAGCCCAAAACTTTTTTAACTACACAGTATACCCCAGAGGGTTTGTAGTATGTTTCAGCAGTACATTTCTGATATATATCTTTTTCAAATATTTACCAAATGATGCTTGACAGAGCAAGGAATTTTTCCATAGTATTTCCTATGATATTTTTTTCTTTCGAAGAAAGTCTTTTTTTCTATTCAGCTAGAATAAAAGCAGTTAAAAACATTTTAAGGTCAATATTATTAGCCCCCTTAAGCAATATATATATATATATATTTGACTGTCTACAGAACAAACCAGCATTATACAGTGATTTGCCTAATTAACTTGCCTAATTTACATATTAGCTTAATTAAGGCTTTAAATTGCACTATAAGCTGAATACTAGCATCTTAAAAAAATATCTAGTAAAATATTATGTACTGTCATTATGGAAAAGATAATATAAATCAGTAATTAGAAATAAGTTATTAAAACTATTATTTTTAGAAATGTGTTGAAAAAAATACTCTTTCTGTTAAACAGAAAAATATACAGGGGGCGCAAATAATTCAGGAAGGCTAATAATTCTGACTTCAACTCTACATATAAGTTAACAAAACTGGTTGATATGAGCTTATGTAACAAATATATCTACACCAGCCACTTAATTACCTGTCCAACTGCTCATTAACGCCAATTTCTAATGACGGCCTGCTGCAGTTCAAACTGAGCATCAGAATGGGGAAGAAAGATGATTTAAGTGACTTTGAACGTGGCATAGTTGTTGTTGTGCCAGATGGGCTGGTCTATTTCAGAGACTGCTAATCTACTGGGATTTTCACGCACAACCATCTCTAGGGTTTACAGAGAATGGTCTGGAAAAGAGAAACCATCCAGTGAGCTGCAGTTTTGGAGAATGGCCAGACCGGTTTGAGTTGATAGAGAGGCAATGGTAAATCAAATAACCACTCGTTACTAGCGAGGTATGCAGATGAGCATCTCTGAACTCACAACACGTTGAACCTTGAAGCGGATGGGCTAAAGCAGCAGAAGACCACACTGGGTGTCACTCCTGTCAGCTAAGAACAGGAAACTGAGGCTACGATTTGCACAGGCTCACCAAAATTAGACAATAGAAGATTGGAAAAACATTGCCTTGTCTGATGAGTCTCGATTTCTGCTGCAACATTCAGATGGTAGGGTCAGAATTTGGTGTAAACAACATGAAATTAAGGATCCATGCTGCCTTGTATCAACGGTTCAGGCTGATGGTGGTGATGTAATGGTGTGAGGCATATTTTCTTGGCACACTTTGGCCTCATTAATACCAATTGAGCATTGTGTTAACGCCACAACCTTCCTTGGTATTATTGCTGACCATGTCCATCCCTTTATGACCACAGTGTACCATCTTCTGAAGACTACTTCCAGCAGGGTAATGTGGCATGTCATAAAGTGCGAATCATCTCAGACTGGTTTTTTGAACATGACAATGAGTTCACTGCACTCAAATGGCCTCCACAGTCAGCAGATCTCAGTCCAATAGAGCACCTTTGGGATGTGGTGGATCACATCATGGATGTGCAGCCGACACATCTGCAGCAACTGCATGATGCTATCATGTTAGTATGGACCAAAGTCTCTTCGGAATATTTCCAGTACCTTGTTTAATATATGCCACAAAGGATTAAGGCAGTTCTGAAGGCAACAGGGAGTCCAAGGTTTTTCAAAACATATTAGTGGTAAACGTATTTTAATTAAGCTAGCTCCAAAGAAACATTTTCATTTCGTTTAATAGAAAAAAATAAAATAACTAAAATAAAAAAGTAACTAAAACTGTACTTTAAAACATTATTTAAATACATTTCAATAAAAGACAAAAACATATAAAACAGAAGTGATATAATTCTCACACAACCTCAAAGAAAACCTCGGCTGTAGTCTCTAATTACCTCTCTCGCACAATTCTTACTTTCTCTACCTATTGTCTTGAGAGGCACAGCACCGGAGGACAATAGTGAGCTTCATTGGCATTAATAAAAGCAAAGCAGCATTTATTCTTGTTTACATTTTCTACATCCCCAATTACCTACGAAATTCGAATTCCAATAAACAATACGTCCCCTAAACACACACGCACAAAATGAAAGCTGTGAATTCTTAATTTACCGACTAGCCCGAATCAATTTCCATTCTCCCATATTGGTCCATTAGCTCCAAGGGGAGATAGGGAAGCTCAGTGCACCTGGCCAGCACTAGTATTCACAGTCTCTGTGTCCTATTATTTGGTGAGCAGCGCCGGGGCTTTGTCACTGCATGGATGATTTACAGAACGAACTGCAAAGGGGTTTGTGCGCTAATGCCACTAATGGCCGCTTCCACCAGACAATGGTACTCTATGATACCTGGATCTGGCATCCCAGAAAAGACACTGAAAGAGATGTTTTGTAGCATAGAGCTTGGACGTGTTTGCAACATTCTGCTAACCTGCTTGTTTTTCAGGCATTTAAAAATAGCAGAATGCTTAAAAATAGAGTAATAATGTTGTTGAAGCTAAAAATCGAGCAGAGAAGCAGGAACAAGTTATGTTTAAAACAGCAGGCTAATAGATTAGAGCATTAGGTCATCTGGAAATTACAATGCATTTGTAAATTTATTTCTTCAACCTTATGTAACCTTTGACTTTATTTATTGTTCTTATGTAACCTTAGGAATTGTAAACCCTTCGTCTGGATTCTGTTTAGTTGGTTAAAGTTGCTCAGTCTATTCACTTAACAGGTATGAATGAATTCGTTTGAAAACAGGTTCCAGTTCATTAAATCAGCTCACTTGTTCAGCGATTTTCAGTGCTTGACTGCTTCTGGAAAGATTATCAGAGATTCACACCTCATATGAACCGTTTTCAGTGCTTTTACAAAGCTTGAAAACTCATTCTTTCTTTTGTAGATTGCTAATCTGCAAACTTTCTGGAATGCAAATAATCTAAAATCATCAACAATTAGTGAAATGACTCTAGAACTTATGAACCAATGAATATATACACCAATAAATCAATAATTTGTATTAATGGTTTGAAGGTGATTTATGGTTAAATAACTAAACTAATGAATTAATTAAATATTAAATGATTTGTTTTGGTAAGCAAAACTCTTTGGGTTGTCAAAACAGCATTGAATGATTCATTCAAATTCATTCATTGAAATTTGTTCATTAGAATTTGTTCATTTGAATTCATTTATTCAAATTTTTACATTCGAATTTTTTCATTCGAATTTGTTCACTTGTTTGTTTTTTCATTTGTTCGTTTGTTTGTTCATTTGTTCGTTTGTTTGTTCGTTCGGTCATTCGTTCATTTGTTTGTTTGTTTTTTGTTTGTTCGTTCATTTGTTCGTTCGTTCATTCTATCGTTCTTTTATTCGTTCGTTCGTTTGTTCATTCATTCATTCATTGGTTCATTCGAATTCATTCATTCATTAATTCAGTCTTTCATTCATTTCTATTTATTGATTCAGTGAACTGGTTACACTACTTAACAGCTCACTCAAAGTGAAGATAATCAGAAATTTAGTGATCCAAATGTTTGTTTCAGAAGTATAAAAGTCACATAAACTAATTTTATGATGATTCTGTATTTTTCATGTAACTTGATGAAGTTACAATAAGTAGGAGATGAACAGCTTTTCATGACATCAAATAATCATACATCACACAAATATAAAAATGATAATTATAATCCATATGACTCATGTGATCTTAAGAGTTTATGAATCATACTTTTAGATTGAATCTTTTTGTATGTTGTATGTCAAAATGATCCTTTTTTGGTGATTATTAAATTATATTCTTTAAAAAAGTGATTTGGTGGTTGACAGCTGACTTATCAACAAGCTTAAATGTTTTATTGTTTCCTGTTTTTAACATGTATTTTCAATGAATAGAAATTAAACAACTTTTTATTATGCACAATAAATAAAATGTGCACTCTAAATAATACAAAAATTATTTGGATTAAAATTAAATTACATTTTAATAAATACGTTTATAAATGAATCCTTTGCATGATCTTGGATCTTTTTTCTTTTCTTTCATTTGGTTCACAAAACAGCTCTAAATGATTCATTTCAAAATGAATTTGACCCAGGTCTTAAGTGTAACTCAATTCAGTGATTTGATTGCAGTGAAAATGATCGATGAATAAAGATTTAGATGTTAGTTTCAAGTGCAGGACTCCATCCATTTTAAGATGCTTTGTGTTGGATTCAAAGCTTAATAACTCATAATTCAGCCTATTTTTTTCTTTTCTTTTCACTGAACACTTTTTAAAAGAGTGTTATATTTTTTTAGTGTACTTTTAGTGAAAAGGAACTGCATAGCTTCCAATGAGCCTTGAAAGATGTTCAATCAATCATTCAATCAATCTATCAATTGATCAATAAGAGATACCCAAAGTAGGGCCCGCGGCCCAAAGTTGGCCCATTGTAATTATTATTTTACCCACCATTCCATCTGAGAAGAGAGTGAGAATGATGGAGAGGGTTGGGGTGAAAGCCTTTAACATATGGCCCGTTTCCACTGAGTGGTACAGTACGCTATACGGTTTGGTTCCATACACTTTTATGGCCATCTCCACTGTCAAAAGGTACCTAGAATCAAACTGTACCGTACCACTTTTTGGGGACCATTTGCAAAGGGTACCTAGCACAACAAGAAGGTACCAAAAGACGGAGCAAGATGCGCAACTGAACATTATTGGTAAATAGAGATACGTCACTCACTCGTGCAACAAGCCAGGAGAAAGAAAACAAAGGAACTGGCATTTTAAAAACACAGCCGAAACATAAATAATAATATAAACATATAATAACAAGCCATGGTTGACCCGAGCTCAAATAAACCTTGTCGTCGTCTTGATGAACAGTCACAAATCCAAGAAGAAGAGCGGGATACCCGGTGCCCCGTAGTTTTTTTACAAGCCATGTTTTTCTTGCGTGCACACACCGCGTGTATATATTTGAAATAACGAACTTCTTGAGCTGATGATAATAACGTGGGTGTGCTTATTGAAGAACTTCTGACATCCGATCCTTTCAGAAACGGACAAACGCGAGACTTATGTGCAAAAAAAAAACAAAGGAGAAGCCGGAAAAATCAAAGGAGCAACCTAAAACATGAACAAACTGCCATGTTTACCTATTATCATCACCTTTTTGGACTATTATGAACTCGTAATGACAGAATTACTTTGTTAACGTTACATGTGCTGGCGATGATTAAAGATACAGATGAGAGGTTTGCACTGACTAGGCTGTCCATATGTTGCGTGTTCTTTTTGAACCCAAATAAGGAATGTGTATGTTGTGTGTAAAATGTAAGATTCTGTATGTGTTTATATATGTTGCATTTATTTATTTATTTGATATAATTGTAGAAGTTACAGTATGCTATGGAAAAACATCTTTCAATTAATGTTGTAAATTAATCAGATTTTTTAAAAGGGTACAGTAAATAATGTCTGACGGATAGAGGACTATGCAGAACACATTGGTAAGCAAATCAATGCAAAAACTAGCCTAACTCTATTCTGTTATAAATGAGATTGTTTTTTTTATTTTTACTGTAATAAGTTTATTATAAAATGTAAAAAGTAATATTAATAAATATGCTGTATTACTTTACATAATGCAATGCTTTCTATTTTTTTTTTTTTTTTTTTTCATTTTTAAATATTATTAAATAAATTAGGAAATTACCCATGGCAATTGTATTTACCTTTGGCTCACTAGCCTCAATCAAATTTGGTTTTTAAAAGAAAAATTATCCCTTAATTTTTTTTCTTTTTTATAAAAAAACAAACAAATAAACTGAACTAAGTGTTAGATTACCATGCTTAAGAAAACTAATTTATGTAAATATATGGTATTTGTAAATTAGGCCAAAAATTTGAAACATCTTTGTCATATGTTCATGTGTCAAATGTTAAATAACATTCATATGTATGTCAAGTGTTGTTGTTGTTGTTGTTGTTGTTGTTGTTGTTGTTGTTGTTGTTGTTGTTGTTGTTGTAATCATTGTTATTGTTATTGTTGTTTACAAAATAAAAATGTCTTGTTTGACTTTATTGTTTGATTTTACTACTATCGTCCATTGAGATTTATATGGATTTTTAGTATTGAGTCAAGTAATTAAATGACTTATTGAGTAACTAAGTAACAGACAAAGTAATTAGAAAAGTCAATATTAATGATGTAATTAGTAATTAATGCCTTTTTTGAAGTAGCATACCCAACAACGCTCTCCATCAGCACATTTTTGAAAGCATTTTCCATGTTTTGCAGATAAACCTCAAACAGGTTAGGACCTACATACTGTATGAGTGACTAACTGAAGACAGGAACCATTCCTTTAGGCACCAGCAGAGAGAACAAAGACTTGGCTGAAATGTTTATGCAACCTTCATGTATACAATCTAAATAGGTTTGCGGCGAAGTCCTTGGGCACGCCGAACCAATGAAAGACAGAAGTTGAGTTATTCCATTTTGACGGGGCTGGAGATATCTGAGGGCGATCACCCACACAAAGGAGACATCAAGCTCTAATCTACGCTGCTTGCTGTGTGATTACACGTCTCTACCTCAAGCAAAAGATCCAGTGTGGTAGAAGCGTAATTAGATCTCACGCAATGCTCCTTGACTAAAGCTGGCAGTCATACATAGCCTATAGCATTACAGCCAGTGTAAGTGTCCTGTTGGGGCTCTTCTGTTACCGCCTAACTTAATCAAAGGCAGTAAAAGCACGGGTCAGAGGGTAACGTATTCACTTGAGTGGAGAGTTTGAATGATCGTTATTTCACACACCGGCCTTGAATATCTCTGCCGTTAAATAAGAAAGACGTACAGTATAGTAGCCTGCTTGTAATGTGAAACTTTGCTCAAGTGTTAGAAAGTTCACTCGTACACCGAACTTCCTTGAATGTGGGCCCACACGATTTCAGCCTCAAGATCTTACGCTAAATGGCTTGATGCGGCGGCTTCTTGCATGTGTGAGTGGGTGTGCGTAATGTTAGCTTTGAGAATTTTTTCTTTCTTTTTTTAAATAATATTGTAATGAGAATGTAGATGGTTACAGTACGCCTACTAATTCCTCCTATTCCGATGCAATATCTTTAATGTTAGAAGTTTTTTATTCTTTTACACGGACTGCTCTTTACATGTGTGGACATTTATGGCTGTGGACATTTATCGTTGGAGAGGTGGTTATTTGTTTGATGGACAGTTCTCAAGCTGTGTCTGATGTATTATGTATGGTTACTGTACAAAGTATCCTAATTTTGTACATCTGTGGAGTCAGTAACTGAACGACCTAAATTAATTGATCGAAATAATGTGGAGTGCTGAATCTTATAATGCCTGACCTTTTCCACTGTGATGGATGAACCAGAAGTTGAAGTGGCTGACTCATCATTTATTTGAAATGAGAAAGTTTTAGTACAGTTTTTATAATGACATTTAATATAGTTTTTATAATATTAAAGTGTAATTATTAACAAAAAATATCATTTAAAAATCGTAATTTTATTAGACATGCATACTGCTAAACCATACTTATCCTCTCCAGTATTATTTATAATTGATATAAAAGTATTCTTTTATATAATAATAATAATAATAATAATAATAATAATAATAATAATAATAATAATAATCATCATCATAATCATAATAATAGTAATGATGATGATGATGATGGTAATGATTTAAAAATAATAATAATAGTAATAATGATGATGATTATGATGATGATGATAATGGTAATGATTTGTTATTAATAATAATAATAATTATTATTATTAGTAGTAGTAGTAGTAGTAGTAGTAGTAGTAGTATTTATTATTGATATAAAATTAATTTTTATTGAATAACGACACTAATAATAATGATAAAGATGATGATGATAATGATTTTAATAATAATAATAAGAAGAAGAAGAAGTATGATGATGATGATGATGATAGTAATGATTTTATAATAATAATAATAATAATTATTATTATTATTATTATTAGTATTATGTATATTTGATATTAAAACTATTTTATTAAATAAAATAATAATAATGATGATGATGATGATGATGATGATGATGATGATGATAATTTTATTATAATACTAATAATTAGTATTGTTATTATTTATTTATAATTGATATTAAAATATTTTATAATTAATGATAATAATAATAATAATAATAATAATAATAATAATAATAATAATAATAATAATAATAATAATAATAATAATAATAACAATAATAATAATAATAACAATAATAATAATAATAATAATAATAATAATAATAATAATAACAATAATAATGATAATAACAATAATAATAATAATACTCACCAAAATATTGTAAATGGTACTATATATTCCAGTACCCCATTAACATTCATTCCAAGCATCTCCAAACTCTTTACTAGCGAGTTTGTTTTAAAAACCTTTTTATTTTTTGCCTCAAAAAGCTATAAATTTCACCCAAGAGATCCTCGAAGCCATTTGGAGGCTTATAACGCTAAACTAACACCCCATTAACCAGTGACATCATTATGATAGCCATGATTCGCTCCATCCCCCTTATTAAGTCCCTCTCTCATCTGCATCTCTGCCTCGCGTTTTTTTATTCTTCAGCCCTTCCTGCCTCACCAGCGCGCCTGACATTTCTCCCTGCATCCATTCTTCATGCTCTGTGTATGTGTGTGTGTTTATAAGGGCATGGAGAGACTGGAAAGATGGGTGAGGAGGATGTGGACGAGCAGGCTAGAAAAAGTGCAGAAGCAGCACATCGTCGTCTCCTCTTCTTCTTCCTCCTGCAGTCGTGTAGAGGTTGTCTCTCTAATTACCAGACCCCCTCCTTTCACGCCGCTGCCCCACCTCTTAGCTTGTACCCAGGGATTTGTCCATTGTGCTTTTCAATAGACACAGCGTGATTGGACTGAAAGCAGTCATTAGCCTGTGCCACTGTCTCTGGGGTCCTTGCGCTTTTATAGAGGGAGAGAAAAAGAGAGTCTCATGCCTGGAGAACACACTGCGACTCTATACTAGGGAACGCATAAAGGCTCTATTTGCACCGTTCACCCCATTGTGCTGACTTTGGAAAATTAATGTCATTGTTGATATGTGGAAAAAAAAGCTTTCATAATTCCATGAGTTTCCCGCTATTCTGCGGCCAGCTATTTTAATTGCAAGGCTAATGCTGTAATTGCATTTGTGATTCAATTCTTAGCAGCCATTAATATTAATTTTCATACTAATTATCTCATTTCAACAGCATTCCATTCGCCGGCTCGCGGTTGGGAAAAGGGTTTGGGTCACTGAGAGTGTGTGTGAATGTGGTTTGTGGAGTTTTATTCAAACGCTTTAATGCATGACTTGATTACTGTCTTATTGTGTTTATGGCATTAATAATTCTTTAAGGCACATGCTGCAAGACTGGAAACGATTTGGACTTTTTTTTAAGTCGCACAAATTGATTTGTTCCATTGGATGAAGTATAACATCAAATCAGTTTGTAAATGATGCTAATACTAATATAACAAACTTTACTTTTCTGATTTTCCAACTAACCCCAATATATTTATTATATAATATTTATACTTATATATAATATATAATAAATATGGCCGGCGCCATATTTCAATGGCTCAGTTAGCACTGTCGGCTCACAGCAACAAGGTCGCTGGGTCAGTTGGTATTTCTGTGAGGAGTTTGCATGTTCTCCCCGTGTTCGTGTGGATTTCCTCTGGGTGCTCTGGTTTCCCCCACATTCCAAAGACATGCAGTACAGGTGAATTGAATAAACTAAGCTGGCCGTACTGTATGAGTGTGAGTGTGAATGAGTGTGTATGGGTGTTTCCTAATACTGGGTTGCAGCTGACTAGCCAAAATTACAAGTTTTAGTCTTTTAATTGTGATTAATCACAATTAATCATTTTCCTTTTTAAAGAAAAACAAGCCATTTTCAGACAGGAAACCAAAACTGTGCTTAAAGACGAGAATGGATGTAATTTCCACTCTCTTCAATGTCCAACTTGGGGTAACTAAAGTTTGCTGGTTAGAAGAGTGTCTGCTATGTTAAATAAGCTGTAGATTTGGTGATAATTTCAGTAAAATCTAAAAGTTGATTTATATTACACAATTGGTAATCTGTACAAACATGGAACAATGTAATGCATGATTTGTTAAAAATGTTAGTGGTTAGTGAAAATATTGTAGAAGTGATCATTTGAAAATGTAAATACTTGCAGAGATTTATATAAAGTGTAGCATATTGATATGTATCTGTTTCCTACCCTCAAATCATTGTTGACAACTATTGTGAGAAATCATTAATATAATCAGTGTCTTCACATAGATGAATATATTTAATTATTAACAATAACATATAACTAAAAGTAAATTGAGCTAATTAGTTATTTGAGAGGTGTGTATCAAACTGGTAGTCCTTTACATTAATCAGTACCCAAAAATTAGCTCTCAGTTTCAAAATGTTTGCAGACCCCTGATCTAGAATAAATGAACTTTTAATATGAGGGCCATCAAGGACAGCTAAATAGTGGCAGTGGGGTTGCTCAGTGGTTAGCCTGTCATCTCACAGCAAGAAGGTCACCAGTTCGAGGCCCAGCTGGGCCAGTTGGCATTTCTGTGTAGAGTTTGCATGTTTTCTTCGTGTTCACTTGGGTTTTATTCTGGTGCTGCGGTTTCTCCCACAGTCCAAAACGCATGGTATAGGTTAATTGCATAAACTAAATTGGCGAGATTGTATATGAGTGTTTCCCAGCACTGGGTTTTGGCTTGAACGGCATCCAATGCGTAAAACATATGCTGAAATAGTTGGCTGTTCATTCAGTTGTGGCGACCCTTGATAAATAAGCAACCCAGGCTTATTCTGAAAACGTACCTCTATATACATTTCTGGAGACCGCAAAATACATCCAAGGAGGTACTTTGACGCTTGCCATTTGAGTGCCATTCACACCTTCTGTTCTCACGTAACCACACCAGAGGTTGCTGTTGACTGACTGACTGACCGACCAATCGACTGACCCACCCTCCTCCTTCCCTAAACCAATTTTATCGATTGACCCGGACTCGAACCCCATCATCGTGGTCAACTCCCTTTCTGTGTCTCAAGTCCACCAATGTACATGATGAGCTAACAGAACAAACTGGTTACAGCAGGAAAGCTGCTCATATGGAGGTAAGCGGTCAGCGCAAAAAGGAATGGTGCATACCGCCTTGTAGCGTTCATTTAATAAATAAAATGCAGCCATACGTACCTCTGGCTACATAATTTGCGGTCTCTAGTTAGGACTACGTTTTCAGAATGAGCTTATGTTGCAAATAAAAGACTAAGCCAAAGGAAAATAATGAATGAATATATGTATAGTTGACTATATATCTAGTATACAGTATGTATAGATGGAAGGGAAAGGAAATTTGCTATAACATAGAATATATATATATCCCAGATTATGTTTAACAGAGCAAGGAAATTTTTACTGTATGTCTGATAATATTGTTTCTTCTGGAGAAAGTTTTTTGTTTTATATATGAATTCAGAAAATGTAAAATGATATTTTAAAAAAATATCACCAAAACTGCATAATGTCTTGATGATGTTCTTGTTTTGTTTGTTCATTTATTCATTTGGTTGTTGTAGTTAACTAAAACCATAAAACTAAAATATTTGTGATTCACCAAAAATAAACTGTAATAGAATATAGGAAGGGGTGACACAGTAGCTCAGTGGTTAGCACAGCAACCTCACATCAAGAAGGGCGCTGGTTTGAGCTGGGTCAGTTGCCATTTCTTTGTGGAGTTTTCATGTTCTCCCTGTGTTCGTGTGGGTTTCATCTGGGTGCTCCGGTTTCCCCCACAGTCCAAAGACATGCGCTATAGATGAATTGAATAACTAAATTGTCTGTGTGAGTGTGTGAATGAGTGTGTATGGATGTTTACATCCGCTGTGTGCTGGATAAGTTGGCAGTTCATTCGGCTGTGGCAACCCCTGGTGTAAAGTAACAAATTACAAATAGTTATTTTTATTTTTCTCAGAAATTGTCATTTACTAAGTAATTTAAAAAATTTACTTTTACTTTCACTTGAGTACACTTGTACTCCACTATTTTCCTTCAATCTGCAATCACTACTTTATTTTTTGTTGTTAATGGGGATTGAGTGTAGAAAAAAAATCAGTCAGGTGATTCCTGCACTTTATAAATGCAGCAAATAGCATGGAAGCTATTAATGTGTCCAAGAAGATGTTTACATGCATTAATCGATAGACTGTTTAGACTTCATGCCACTGATGAGAAGATGAAGGATGTTTACTGTATGAAGACTGAAATCACCAAATGGCCTTAAACGATAACTAAATGCACTACAGAATGTTATCAAAAATTACTAAAACTTAAAAAAAATATGTATTTTAAGTACTTTACACTAGAAATAATAGTTTCTTTTTAATACTCATCAATCATAATACATTTCATTGCTTCATTCATTCATCAAATTATATATATTTTTCATGTGAACACATTCAACCTATGTCATTTTTTACATGGAGTATTTTTCAAATGGACCAAAATGTAACCTGAAAAATGCAACAGGCTTCTATACTCATTCTTTTCTTTTCTTTTTTTCTTTTGGTCTGCGTCGTCTTCCAGCATTATTATTTTTTTATTTGTCTACATCATGCAGTTATTGACGCACTCCACTCTTCATCTCCTGTTCGTCTTCCTCTGAGAATGCAGTGGTGAATTCATGCAATTTGATTTGGGCTGTATCTGTGCAGATGGCTGTCTCTCTTCATCCTTCTCCGTTCCTCTCGTCTTTTCACTCAGATGGTTATTTTCTCTTCTGCACTGTCGCTCCCTCTCTTTCTCTCCCCCTCTCTCTCTCTCTCTCTCTCTGTCTGAAAATAAAAACAACTTTCAGGGGAGACAGAGAAATCGATCACGTTGACAAAAGATCCGCATGACTGCAGCCCTGGCGATGTGGCTCATCTTTCAGTCGTTCTCTTTATTCTCCTCGTGATAAACTCCTGATATCGGTCGGCTCCATGATTACGTCCTGTATTCAGTCTGAGCAGCTTCCCTGGTGAGCATAATCAGCATAGCTTTTCAATTTCCCTCCTTACACATGCTGTACATACCTTCATTTTACACCTAATCGGCATCGGGGATTTTTTTCAGTGGACACTTCTCGTCAAATTACACTTTATATTATCTGATAGCAGCAAGTCGCATGAGGTTACGATTACAAAACTCCTCTTTATAGGTACAGCCTGCTCTGTTGGAATTAAAGCTGGGCCATTAATCTCACTGCAGGACCTGAGGAATTAAAGGGAAATGAGGCAGAGATTTCAAGAGTCAAATAAGACGTGTTTCAGTACATTGGAATGGAGCCGGTTTAAATTTCGAGTATCGGTCTGGCTGAATCATCCCCTCATGTTCTCCTCATCGCCGCCTCATTTATATAGATGGAGCTCCTCTTCATGCTATCCATACCCAGATAGAGGCAGGAGGGAACAAAAAATAAAAAAGCAGAGAAGAACAAAATCCATATTTCAAAATTCAGCCACTGCTCCATATTCCTTTCCAATTCAGGCGCGGATCCATAATAAAGTAGCCTGTGTGGAACAGACAGGTTCGTCTGTTTCTAATGGGATTTAAGAGTAAGAGTATTTGACTGACTCTGGCATTCACTTGAGAAATATTAAACCTGAGCATCCGGAACTCAATCTTAAAGACGTCATTCATGACTTCTTTTTTCATACATATTCCATTTTGTCTTGGTGTAACCCATAAGTAGGCTGAATCCATGCGCACAGAGCTCTGCAGATTGGCAAATAAATGCAGCGACTGCCATTCATAACCTTTGTGCATCGCCCGTGCTTTATTAATTATTGTTGGGCTAATGTAATTATGCTTTCAGCTATAATTGCTTACACTGTTGAAATATAAGGACACAACAGGGTCAGTATGCTTAAAAGTTTAAAGTTAAAACTTGTATACAGCTAAACTTCAGCATTTGTTAGTTAAGAGATTGTTCCCAACATCCTTCAAAATAGATTTGGTAAAAAGAAAATATAAAGGTCTAACTTTTTTACCATATAAAACATTAGATGATTTAAATAAGATATCAGAGTTTTCTCAAAGCACTGGGGAAAATGCAAACATTTGCTTATCGGTGACATTTAGCATTTAAGATTGTTGGTGTCTGAAACTAAATGTGTTTATGGAAATGATTTATATTTACTAGAAATCATAGCTGTGTCCGAAATCGCCTACTACTCAGTAGGAATTTAAATGTAGTACTCAGCCGTTAGAAAAGTATGTTCTATACCATAGGTCTTAAACCTGATTCCTGGAGGGCCGCAGCTCTGCACAGTTTTGCTCCAACCCTAATTAAACACAGCTGATGTAACTAATCAAGGTGTTTAAGACTCTTTTGAACAACTTAATTGGTTGGATCAGCTGTGTTTGATTAGGGTTGGAGCAAAACTGTGCAGAGCTGCGGCCCTCCAGGAATCCAGTTTAAGACCTTTGTTCTATAGCGTATGAATGTCAATAGTATGAATGGAACTTGGATGTACTACACCCGCCATTTTGTCATCATCTTGTGTCCTACTTGCATCAGTTGCGATGCTTCATTCCCACTTATGAATTCTCTCACGGCGCATCATGGGATAGTGTAGCATCCATCTGATGAATCTCGCTGGAAGTAGTAGGACATCTGGGTACTTCTCGCATATTGTTTTTCGAATTCTATGAATTTGGACATACTACTTGACTCACATACTGTTTTTTATCGTACTTAATAGTATGGACGCAGGGCTTGACATTAACGCCTGCCAACCTGCGAAATACAGGTAGATTTCACCTGTGGTGGGTTAGACAGCCACCTCCACTAGCCACTTTGGTTGGTTGAACATATGAAATATGCATGCAAATGCAATCTTAGAATCGAGAAGAAGCACGAATGACAAAAATAATTGTTTTCGAGCTAGCAAAAGAAAGCTGGTTAATACCAAAATAGAGGATGATCGTTCGAGCTAACAGCTAATGTGATGCACTCAACTGTTTAAAATGCGTGCACGCTCCCGTTTCCTTGCGTGAAGCAACCGTGCCTATAAACGCAACTGATGTAATCGGTCCTATTTCAAATACACTATACAAAAAGTTAGGCTCATGCACCCACAGTCTTGCTGCTTTTAAGAGCTCCAGATTTGTCTTTTTGTAAGCAGCACTGGTTGCTTTCGCTTTAACCATTCTTTGAACAGATTATTAACTGGCCTAACCCACATGCATCAGATCCTCCTTTCATTATCCCACACGGTATGTTTTTCACCTGCTTTCTTTTACTTACATTTGTTTTTGTTAATATGTTTTAGTTATTATTTTTTACAATAACATTGCTTAAGTGGAAGATTAACTCCCCATTTATGTGTAGTTAACTGGTGATCTGGGAGCTTTAGCCAGGACAGATTATTGTGCGTAGTTTTAGATGCATGACAATAATTACTTTTTCAAATGTCAATTGTTTTTTTTTTTTTTTTTTTTTTTAAGAAATGTTTTGTTAAATAAAAAGTATAGTATACAGCTATATTTTGCTTGTTTTGACACATTTAAAATTTGTGAACAAGAAATAATTATTTCTGTTTGGTGTGGTCAGAGATAAATTTGGTAAAATCTTAATTTTGAGCTCTGAAAAGTCATGTGAAATAAAAAACAATTGTAATGCGACACTATGAAATCACGACCCATTTGCTCATGCACATTAAGCAAGCTTATACACGACACACAAAAAGTGAAATGAATGAGGAGGCATGTGGACATAACACAACATCTAAATCATGTAATTTTAGCATGTCAAAGTTATATTTATGTATATAAAGTATATTTTCCCAACAACTAAACTGTGGCTAGTGACAATGCAGAGTGGCTAGTAATGTTGGAAAACTACTAGCCAAAAAAGTCAATGTCAAGCCCTGTATGGACGTTTGCGATTTCAGATGCAGTAAATTGCAAGTAATTTGCCTAGTTTAATGTTTTAATGTTATACTTTGCAATTGAAAATCATTAAAATCGTGACAACTATATTATCACAATATAGGTAGGTTGCAACCTATGGTAGTGCACTGCTCACTAGTTGTGTTAATACAGAAAAATGTTCTTTTATAAAAAAATAGCAGTATAAATGTATGACAGTTATTATTTTTAGTTTGTACAGGCACAGTTTGTAAGTTAGAGGGCATGTTTTTACAACAAACAAAGGTTTTTTGATGTTGCTGTGACTAAGTATGGAATCATGGAAGTAGTGGTCTTTTAAAAGCAGGACTCCTGAAGAAATGAAGTTCATGGATGAGCTTGAATGTATTCAAAACTATTAAACATGGTAGTATGGAGGCTAAAGCAGAAAGCCTTCAAAACAAGTGTGCTGAATATTCAACATAGAACATTCTGTACATCAAACGTAGTCCTATATACAGTACATTTCTGGAGATCACGAATTATGTAGCCAGAAGTATGTATGGCTGCATTTTGTCTTTAAAACGAACGATACGGGCAGGTGTAACACCGGTCCTTTTCGCACTTACCAGCTGACCACTTACCTCCGTATGGACGGCTTTCCCGCTGTTACTTGTCCAGTAGCTCGTAATGTACAAAGGCGAAGAACTGTTACAGAAAGTGGGTAAGGAAAACGCAAGCCAAAAAATAAAATAAACAAGTAAGTAACAGGGTGAGAATGTAGAAAGATCTGAAAGCATGGTAAAAATCAAGTAAAGGCTTTTCTTTTTCTGGATGGCTTAATAAAACTGTTGGTTGGGTTTAGGGAAGTGGGTGGGCACTGGTCAATTGCTGCTTTTGAAAAGATTATTGATTGGGTTTGGGAAGGAGGAGGGTGGGCCAGTCAATTGGTCAGTCAGTCAGTCAGTCAGTCAGTCGGTCAGTTAGTCAGTCAGTTGACAGCGGTATCTGGTGGATTCACGAAAACAAAAACTGCAAAAAACGTCACTCCTGGGACATATTTGGTGCTCTCCAAAAATGTATATACTGGTATGTTTTCAGAATGAGCTTGGGTTGTGAATATTGCTGTTGAGAGATGAGCAGCAGAGCTTTTATTA
The DNA here is from genome assembly GCF_903798145.1 of Danio aesculapii. Taxonomy (NCBI): domain Eukaryota; kingdom Metazoa; phylum Chordata; class Actinopteri; order Cypriniformes; family Danionidae; genus Danio; species Danio aesculapii. The sequence continues at coordinate 21,121,727 of NC_079445.1, forward strand.
TGTATATTGTTTTATTATGTTTGCCATTTTTGTTTTTTCCGCTCATGAATAACGTGGGGAAGCAGCACTGTTTAATCAAACTAAGTGCATTTAAAAATTCTATTATAATGATTTATTTATGATGATTTATATATGATTATAAAAATCATATTAAGGCATATTTGTTGTTTCCCTGTATTCTATAAAACTAAACATGAAATTGAGGGTGTGTGACATTTATAGCACATAGCATATTATTATCACTAGTTAATATTGCTTATTTCTTCAGATTTGAACGTTCATACACTTGGGACAATGTAAGTACATGTCAGCAAAATATATAACACCATTCTAAAGGTTTTTGAATATTTTAATGAACAAATCGTACTTATTGTGCCTTTAAGGAGCAAAAATGCAAGTACTTTAAATATACTTTCATTCAAAATATACAGATACATACACCTACTGTACCTTAGGGAATAAATTAGTACTGAGTGGTACTTAAGCCAAGTACATGGAACATATTCTTTCTTAATGAATAACGGTTAGCATTTAAATGTTTCACATAATTAGTGGATAAGGTGCAAATTGGCAGATACATATGCATAATTGTACATTAATATTAGCATTTAAAGTGTGAAGTTTAGTACTAATTAGTACCAAAAGGTGCACTTATATTCAAAGATATGTAAATCCTTTCCTTACCTAAACTTTGTTAGTAAATTGTGAAAAGTGGTAATTGTTACTGTGACCTTAGAGAGCTAGTTCTACTTAATTAAACCTGTTAAAATTCGTTTTATGGATATACGTTGTGTTGTTCAATAGCCCTCATGTGGATTTTTTTATTTTTCCAAAATTATGTTTAACAGAGCAAATATTTTTTCAGTATTTCCTACAATATCTCTGGTGAAAGTCTTGTTTGTTTTGTCTGGAATAAAAGCAGTTTCAAAAAAGAACATTTTAAGGTCAACATTATTAGCCCCCTTTTTTCGATTTTCTACAGAACAAACCATTGTTATAAAATGACTTCCCTAATTACCCTAACCTGCCTGGTTAACCTAATTAACTTAGTTTAATTTAACGATTGCACTTTAAGCTAGTAGAATATTATGTACTGTCATCATGGCAAATATAACAGAAGTGTACGTTAAACAGAACTTGGGGAAGAAATATAACGGTGGTTAATAATTCCGAATGTCAGGAGGACTAATAATAACTTCAGCTATATATATATATATATATATATATATATATATATATATATATATATATATATATATATATATATATATATATACATACTGTATGTATAGTGTGTATAGTGTCATCAGAAATTTTTTTTCTAAATTGAGCATTTTTGTCAGCCTCCAATATTTTTGTTGAGTTATTTCACTTTAAATGCAATGCAAAGAACCTATTTGCTTGCAGTAGATGTGAATTTACTGAACATACACGCGGCAGCTTGCAAAAAAAACTCATTTTAGAAAACAATTTCAGATGGCATTTAGAGGTTTTTGCATCTGAACTCATTCATTCATTCATTCATTCATTCATACATACGACTTAGTTGCTTTATTCATCAGGGGTCATCGCAGCGGAATAAACTGCCAACTTATCCAGCATATGTTTAACACAGCAGATGCCCTTCCAGATGCAACCCAGTACTGGGAAACATCCATACACATTCATTCACACACATACCCTATAAGGCCAATTTAGTTTATTCAATTTACTTATAGCACATGTCTTTGGACTGTGGGGGAAACCAGAGGACCTGGAGAAAACGCACACAAACATGGGGAGAACATTCAAACCCCACACAGAAATAACAACTGACCCAGCCAGGACTCAAAGCAGCAACCTTCTTGCTGTGAGGTGACAGTGCTAACCACTAAGCAACTGTGTCACCCCCGATCTGAGCTCTTTATTCTTAGGACACGCCTTTTGGACAATTTTGAAAATAAATAAACAAACAAGCAAATAAATAAATATACTGTATTTTTTTTTTTTTTGAACAACAAGCATTCTTAGAACGTCTTTTGAACAATTAAAAAATATATATAAATTATCCACTTTAAATGTTGCTTACTGTATATTAGTTCCTCAGGTGATAATACCTACAGTAAAGTGAACTTTTTGGAAACTCTGTTTTTAATCAAAGATAAGTTATAAACAAGAGCTATGTTTTAATTTAGTTTACTACCTGATCATGTTAAAGAGCCCCTGTTATAGGTTTTTGAAAATGAGCTTCCATGCAGTGTGTAACAGCACTTAGTGAATGAAAACATCCAGCTGAGGTTTAAACCTGAAAGTGCACTGTGTTTAAAACTATTGATTCTTTAACGAAACAGATGACTCAGAGTCGAAATGAATCAAGTTGGATTCAGATCTTTTGCATTACCAAATATGTAGTTCCAGATCCAGTAAAATGTGAACGTTTTTCTCTTCGGACACTAGCGGAGCTCTGGGAATCACGAGACTGATCATGATGCGGATAGATGACGATCGCTGACAGATGGAGATTCAGCTGCGATATGCCTTGTGCGGCTTAACTATTAACTATTATAGATCAGTGCTTGTACTGTATCTCTCAGGTTAAATCTTCATGGGCTTTTCACATATTATGTCCAAAATTACGTTGAAAATGTGACGCGTGCTTCTTCCTCTACCAATTTAAATGCGTTTTTGAACTCGCGATCCTCTGCCATTTTAATGCTATGGCCACCATCAGCTGTTCCTCACACGCAGCATGGCCAATTTTCAAAATAGTTCAACTTTCCCACTGTGTGGATTAATACTGAATGTGTGTTATTGTTATTACATAGGGTTGTGGTTAAGAGTAGAGTTAAATGCTGGTGTTTAACTGCATTGCTTTATTGCATTCCTGCATTGGGCTCTCACATACTCTCTGGCTGCTACTTCATAACCATGGTGGGCATTTCTCTCTGTCTCACGCTGAACGCAGTCGACCAATCACAACAGACTGGGTCATCGGACCAATTACAGCAGATTAGCCTCAAACAAAGAAGGGGTTTGGGAACAAATGAATCGCTGAACGAATCATATGGGAGTCGTTGGGATAATTAGGTAAAAATAAATGCATATTATAAGACATATTATAAGACCTTGCATGCATATCAGCCTGTTGTTGGAGACCCCCAAAACCAAAATATGACCTCTTTCATTCATTCATTCATTTTATTTTCGGCTTAGTCACTTTACTAATCCGGGGTCGCCACAGCGGAATGAACCGCCAACTTATCCAGCAGGTTTTTACGCAGCGGATGCCCTTCCAGCCGCAACCCATCTCTGGGAAACATACACACACACTTATTCACACTAATATTGTCATACTACGGACAATTTAGCCTACCCAATTCACATGTACCGCATGTCTTTGGACTGTGGGGGAAACCGGAGCACCTGGAAGAAAACATGCAAACTCCAAACAGAAACGCCACTACCTACTGCGCCACTACGTCGCCAATATGACCTCTTATAATGCAAAATAGGGTCTCTTAAAAAACAATGTTTTTTCTTTTCCAAGTCCGCTCTGGCATAAACAGCTCATCTCCGCATTTGAATTTGTCCGTCACGAAGACAGGAGTCTCCATCACTCCTGACGGGGCTTTGAGAAAATCCACCATCCAGGATCAAAACGTAACAGAACACAGAGACAGCTTGTTGGCTTATCACCTTGATGTTAAACATAAGAAATATGTTATGATTTGGAGAGTTATAAACCTGACAGAAGTAGACTGCTGTCAAATTTACAGTGAGAGGAAGCGTTTGATAGACACTTTGGAAAGTGATGTACTGCGGTGTAATTTGTTTCGAGTTGCCAGTTTTTGGTCACATACCTATGATATAGAGCGGTTTATTGTTTATTGCTTTGAACCTTGGCCTTAAAGGATGTGACTAATCTTCTAAATGTGCATGACTATTTCCTAAAGCGTCTTGAATGGTCTGCCAAGGCAATAAGTTTCAGCCGTTACTCTAAAAAAAATCCAGCCTCTCTTTCTTTTCTCAATAAATCCTCCACTACTGCTTCTCACGTTTTCTCTCTTGGTGCATTGCTCATCCTTTAGGAAGCCAACAGGAAGATGATTCATCCTGGTGAATGGTATCTGTCTGTCTAAGGAATATTGGACGGAAGACAATGAAACTAAACAGCAGCTCTGGTCTCCATATAGTCAGGCAAAGGGCTTGTATGCTGAATTATTGAGTGCGGTCGCTCTAACACAATATGTAATCAGAGAGCTTCGTAAAAAACACATGTACGCCCACAAACTCATTCAGGCACAGTTAAATAGCACACCACTACTTTGTAAGAACTTTTACAAAGGTTACGCAAGTGCTGCCACAAATGAAACCTAAATCAACACCATAGAATTTTAAAGGTTTGTCTGATTATACATATATACAGTGCTCAACATAAATGAATACACGTACATTCCCTTTTGAAATTGAATATTTTTATCAAATTCTCAGTGAATACAGACAATACATTTGGGTACATTTTGGTACATTTAAATTAAAGATTTGTCTCCAACATATTAATTTAGGGTGTACTAATTTATGGACTGTGATCTAAAGCTATTTTGTTAGATTAGCTCCAGATTTGGCTTTGGTGTTCACTGATCTAATGTATATGTACAAATATATTTTGTGTGCATTTTATTTAAGAAACAAAATGATTTCATCTACTAAGCCACATTCTGACTTGGTTCTGATAAGTTTATCTCTATGAGCCAATCAGCACTTTCAATGCACACATTACTTCTTTATCTCTGAGGCTATAATGAGCGATGTAATTTTAAAAGATAGAGAGGATCATAGTGCTGTAGTGCTGAAAAAAAAACTTTTTCACATAAGGTGAACCAAAAAAACATTTATGCATGCATCTTTATAGATGAGCTACATGTTTAAATACAAAGCTTATAAACATCTCACCCTGCATGAGAAAAAAAGTCTTTGGTGGTTTAGAGGCATTTATGACATTAACATTAAATATTAAATATTAAATTTTTAAAACCTGAATTTGTGATTTTTTTTATGTATATATAATCAGCAGGGAAACATTTTACCTGTATATTACACAAACTTTACTTTACTAAAGAATTGTCTGTTTTCTTGCTGCTTTTTCTCTTTTATTTTCTTTGAGTTCTTACAATGTTTTAAAGTACAGTCTTATAGTAGCTAGTGTTGTCTACGGTTCCTGTAATGTGTTTATTTACCTACTATATTCCCTTAACTTGCTTAACAAATATCATGCTTAACAAAAACATTCTAACATTTGAAATCAGCTACACTTAAAAAAAATTATTTGCTGCTTGTTTAAACTACTTATTAAAATGAACCGAATCAACAAAATTCTAAACCCAAGCCTGATAGTAAACAATCTGCTTTTTTGCATTTTCAAAATGCTTAATTCTGGGATGAATACAAGGTCATGTATTTATATTCATGAGGACTCTCTATAGATGTAATGTGCTTTTATATTATAAAACCTTACCCTACCACAAATCCCAACCCTTACAGGAAGCGGTGATAACATTTGACTATCATAAGACCCTGTAAAGTATGATTTTTATCCTTTTTGAATTACAAAGACACAAGGCATGTCCTTGTAAACCAACTTAAGAAAGTAACATTTAGGTCATGTCATTATACAATCTTGTGTCCTCATGAACCACATCGACAAGTATACACATTCATTCATTTATTCATTCATTCATTCATTCATTCATTTTCCTTTGGCTTTGTCTCTGTTTCAGAGGTTGCCACAGTGGAATGAACCACCAAGTATACACACACACATATAAGGACTCTCCATAGGTGTAATGTATTTTATATTGTAAAACTATACCCTACCCCTAAACCCTTGTCTATCATAAAAACATAATTGTTTTTTATGTTCAATCCACTTGAATTTTTAAAAGAAATGTTATCTTAATCGATTTGTGCAAGGAAACATAAAGGGATTACTGTAAGTGGAACCCTGCATTTTTTACAGGGTACACTACAAAAAAAAAAAAATCTATATATAAAAAATATATATATATATATATATATATATATATATATATATATATATATATATATATATATATATATATATATATATATATATATTTTTTTTTTTTTTTTTTTTTTATATATAGATTTTTTTTTTTTTGTAGTGTACCCTGTAAAAAATGTATATATTGGGTAAAATTTATTATTGTTTTATTTTTAACCCACTTAAATTTTCAAAACAATTAAGTTCACTTAATCGATTTGTGTTGGGACAACATGAAGGAATTGTGTGGAACTCAGCATTTTTGCAGTGTACACACTAATGCTACAAAACAAATATATACAATATGAATAAAACATAATTATATATATATATATATATATATATATATATATATATATATATATATATATATATATATATATATATATATATATATATATATAGCCTATTATTAACATTTCATGACAATAATTGTTTCTGTTTGTTCAATTGTTCAATGTTTTGCTTCATAGAAACTTGATAGAACACGCAGAAAATGTTTTATTTAGTTTTTTATATAAACAGAGAATTCTCACTGCACGATAAATCCTTTACAAAGTGAAGAGGATTTTGCTATTGTACATTTTGGGTGCACTCACACTATGCTATCCGAACCGTGCCCAGACACATTCCCGGTTCATTTGACAAGTGTGAGTGCTCCAAATCGGGCACTGGTGCAGTTGGAGTGCCAAAGGGTGGTTCGGTTGGACTTTGGCTCCTGAGCCTGAAACTGAAGACAGCATCACTTTTAAGAGGCTGTTTCATATGGATTTATTAATCATTCTTACTTTTCAATGAACGCAAACTGTCATAGTTTAATAAAGACGCGAACCCCTCACTGCATGTCAGCACGATGATTTATGAGTGGCAAAAGTTGTAGATCTGTTCGTCAAAATATTTGACTGCGCTTCACTGCATTCCAAAAGACTAAAAATAACACAAAACAATATCACTTAAGTAGCGTCCACTGTGCTGAGTGAGAGCTCTTCTCTTCCTGTTAAACTGAACAGTCGCATCATCAATGACGTAAGCATGCTTAGGTTCAAAAGGCAAAATGCTGTCTGAGTGCAGGCCATCAGGTTAGATGGAAGGGGGTACAATGCTTTCTTCATGGTTCAAGGCAACTGTACCTAGTGTGAGTACGCCCTTAGAAAATATTTAGGGTATAATCGTCATGTATGAAAGAGACTTGTTCCCCAATGCTCAGAATGCATATACTGTAGAACTTTAAAATTCCAAGATGGCACAAAACCAAGTGTGTGGTAGAAAATAGCAGCACTAAAGGACAATAAAAGCCAAACTCAACCGGCGACACAACCAGACCACAGTGCTTTAGTTATGGAAGCAGCCTGTAGGACGCTTGAGGTGTCCTGTAGGTTGGACTGTACACTCATCACACTGAACCCGTTGACCAGCTCATCAACCACCTCACAAAGCTCTTGACTCTCATAGCCTGCTTCAGCGCCTCGGGTTCTCATAGGAAGAGCAGACAGTGCCAATAAGAAGTCGTAAAACGAGAGTGCAATACTATAAAATCAAGGAAAAAAAGCCATTACTGATGGGCAAGAAATAAGAGAGGGCCATCAAGACACTTTAGTTGAGTCCAGAGAGGCCTATAGAAAAGAAACTTACTTTTTGGGTTTGAGTCGTGCATTTCAATGAGCTCCGCAAGCTGCTTTTTTAGCAGATTTGATTTGGTGATTTGTTGTTTCTTAGTCTCTCTTTCTCTCAATTGGAGTTTTCATACTTTGCCAGTCGCACATGTGAATAACTTCAAATAACCTGGAATTAATAGTACATTTGTTATTCTAACGTTGTCTGTTTCATTATGGCAAATCCCAAAATGAAAAACGGCATTGCAGAGAAAAGCTAATGAAGGATTCAGTCTCTGATGTAAAAGAGCATTACGCCGTTTTTTGAACATTCCCGGCACGTTATGAGGTTTCTGTAGCTCAACTGATGGGCTGCTTGCATCTTTGCTGTAACGGGTTCGATTCTCAGGGCGCATAAACAGATTCTAATATACCTTGAACGCATTGCCTCGGTTTGTCGCTTTGGATAAATGCATTAAAGCTGCGCTAATCAGGTTTGCGCTAAGCTCATTTAAAGTAGTTACACTACAGCATGCTACTTTTTGGAAAAAACAATTACACTGAAGAAGCAACAGATTCATTTAAATATTTACATTTATATCCAATGCTAAGACTGAAGCACAGGCACATTTTGAGGCACAATGAAGATTTTTGAAGTAATTTATACAATTTTTTTGTCATTTAAAGGCTTTTATAAACAAAAAGAAACATTTTGAGGGACAGGGGATTATTTCTTGTGTATTTACATGTTTTTAAATAAATAAATGGGTATATTAAAGGATAGTTCACCCAAAAAAATCACCATATAATCAGACTTAAGTGGTTCCAAAAACATTATGAGTTTATTTTTCTGTAGAACAAAAAATGTTAATATTTTGAAGAGTGTTGGACACTGATAGCCACTGACTTCCACAGTAAGAAAAGGAAATCACTATGGAAATCAGTGTGTACACGTAGCCAACATTCTTAAAACTATATGTTATTATTTGTTCAACAAAAGAAAGAAACTAAAACAGTTTTGAAACAGGTTTATAGTGAGTAAAGAATGACAAAATTTTCATTTTTGAAAAAACTATCCCTCTAAAACAATTCTGACTTCAATTTATTAACCTCTTACACTTACTCAATTGTTTCATATTATTTCTTTTATCAACAGATGCCTACAAAGCAATCAGTTCACACACAACCTAATGCAAGGTCTTCTTTAGAATTCACAAATGTTATCACAGGAAAAGGCAAAGACACAATGTGCATGATTTTTTTATGCTGCTAGTTTCAAGTAACATTATATATTCAGAATAAATTACTGCACAAAAGAGAGGGACATGTTTTCACTGGTCAGCTGTCATTTCTCTATTAAAGTTCATTTGTATACCCATGACATATTTCCTTGGCTAAACTTTAGCTATCTTAGTGCTGTACATGGTTGCACATAAGGCATTGATGTTAGCAAGACAATATCTGCCCTACATCTTTTGGTAATCACTACCTAATCGAGGTATTGAGGAGGTAATCACTTAGACAAAGACAAAATTAAGACAAATTTATTAAATTAATTTTAAAAAATTGAACAATTGATTAACTTGCTTCTGCCGATCATAGTGTGCTACTGTAATGGTGGTCAGCTAGTAAGTCCTATGCAGGTAAAGATTACTCTAGTGTACTCACCCAACTCAAGTGTCGAATGCTATAGAATGCTAGTGTCCTCATTATAGCTCCCACCCTCACATGCAGTAGCCAGTTCAAGGCCTGCATGTAGGAGCATGTAGAATGGAACCAAAGGACATTATTTCCATAGCACATCAATGCTGCATTATGAATCCCATTCTTTTTCATTTCAATGGCTTCAGCCTTGCTGACCAGAACACGCCTCAGAAGAGCTTGCCTGTGCGCTGTGTCAAAGTTCAGCTTTTGCTACTGTGTCGATTAATACTAAATGTATTTCATTGTTAATACCTGGATATATGAAGAAGAATGGAGCAATACACTGTTGTACAAACTGCAGTGCTTTACCAACATGTTTCTGCAATGAGCTCACGCATATACTGTACCACTTATAGACCATAATGGGCATTCTGTTTCCGACATCCGCTGCGCGCAATAGACCAATCACTGCAGATTAGCGACATACAAAGGCAGGGTTTGGAAAAATAAATCGCTGAACAAATCATTTAGTATTTGTTGGGATAATTAGATAAAAATGAATACATATTATAAGACAATAAAATAGTTTTTTGACCTTGCATGCATATCAGCCTGTTGTTGGGAACTTCCAAAACCAAAATATGACCTTTCATAATCCATAATAGGGGCTCTTTAATTTCACAGATTTGTAAATTCAGTTCAATTCAGTTCGTGTTCATTTATATAGCGCTTTTGCAACGTTGTGTCAAAGCAGCCAACTGTCAGTCCAGTTTTTGTTTTGCTCCGTCATTACAAACATAGCTCATTGATTTGGTGTTTCCCAAATCCATCATTCCAAGGAACATTTGCAAACTGCATCGCAATCCTGTACACTTGCAGCTACACCTCTAGAGCTGTAGTTAAAAGCATAGTTCCTGGTTGTGTTCAGTTTTAGTGATCTTCATATTGACAATTGCATTCTCTTTGTAGTGCACGCAAAAGCATTTATGCCATTTTGAACGCAGCCGTAACCTATTATTTAAAAGCAGAATTTACGTTAGGTCTCTAAAGCTTGGAAAATAAAATATATAGGATACGTTAATGGTTTTAATTTATAGTAGGTTATTTATTAAGAAATGTATCTGTAGCCTACTGTATATGACATGGGCCTGTTGGTTAGAACATTTCTGCAGTGGTTTGAATGTGTCAAAGTTTTTCAAAAAATAAAATAAATAAAATAAAAAATAAATAAACAATATCCCACTGAATAATAATAAAAAAATAGTTATGTTATTAATAATAATAATAATAATAATAATAATAATAATAATAATAATATTATTATTATTATTATTATTATTATTATTATTATTATTATTATTATTATTATTATTATTATTATTATTATTATTACTTTTCTCAATAAATACCCTACTGTAAATTACAACTTTACAATTAACTTTACAACTTTACAATATTAACAATTTATATGATTTTTATATGAGATCATAACATGGATTAAGTGGTTTTATGTTTTAGCATAATATCTGTAAAGGAAACATAGGCTCTATATGTGCCATTTACATACTGTATATTTCAGTTAATATGGAAAACGAGTGCATGTTTTTACCAAAATAAAATTTTATTTTTTTAAGTGTGTGTGTGTGTGTGTGTAAAACAATATAATTTTATACTAAAAAGTATGGGGTTTTCTCTAAAGAAGTTGTTACTCCACCCCCTTTAGAGCGTCATTATAGAGGCTTTACATTATAACTAACTTGGTTCAAACAATGTATCTGCGACAGAGAAACTACGGTTTTAGGAAACACTCGTCACTACATCGTTTATTTCCCAAACGATGTATCGTGATATGATAGTTCAGCCATGAGTTATGTCGTTGTTTGGGAAATTCACCCCAGCTGAGGAGTCACATTACTTGATATACTTGTCAACACTGATTTGAACTTGTTTTTGGTGCTGTCAATTGCAACTAAAAATCAAACAGTTATGCTGTTCCTGTACAGTGCCAATAAAATCTTGACTTGACTTGAACGAGACATGGAAAAGTAGCTTGTTACTAAAATAGCTGCACTATTTTGAAAACTACTATTGCAAATAAAAGTAGTGCAGTTAATAGTGCCACTGCTTGTAATGAGTTACTCTGCGGCTCTGCTGCTAATCCCTCGACTGACTCCATTTGCTCTTTTGAAAGAGGCTCTGATACAACCTCTCCCAGGACCGTAAAGCTCGTCAAGAAAAAAAAAGCAGAAGTCACTCTGAACCTGCCCTAGAAAAGCAGCATTTATCTCCAACTTGGTATCTGCAACGCTAGCCATCTTCCCCTCAATTCACCCTGCACTTGCTGTAATTCTACAACTAACGAGTGGGAGGAAGATTTCAAAAATTGCTTTTTGTCATTAGCACTGAATTCAGATGACTCAATCAAGCCCAGGGGACTTAACGAGGGCACGATCATCATTTATTCAATTTAGTATTATAAAGAACATTCATTAAACAGCAGAGTTTGGGGGGCCGGGGTTGCAGACATGATGAATCCTTCCAGGCTGCCCATGGGGAGAATTTTAAAGAGACTTTCAAATGTACAAGGGACCTTTCCTCCTTCCCTCTGGGATATTTAAGCGGATGTGTCACCTGGATGGCTCGAGCGGCGAATGTCGATTCATCTGAATCAGGAAAGGTGGATATTCTAGGTGTGTGTTCATGGTGCACAACGGCTGCTGAATTATTGAGCAGAAAAACTCTCTTTGATCCATGCTATGTAGCCCACATACCAATCTCTTACCTGTCAGCCTCCCAGAAAGCCATTCATTTTTCAAATGTTTGCAAGGAGGATGCTGCGGTATGTTATTTTTTTCCTACCGCAAGAAATTTCCAATTCCTTTCTGGCCCTAAATTGATATGTAGCAGACATGTTTTTAGCAGAATACAAAGAAGTATTTCTGGGATTTCAGATTTGATTGCCAGTTCATGCAGAAGAGTCGTTAGAATTTCCGAACTCTGATTCCTGGCTTTTTTTTTTTTTTGTCTCTCGGAAAAACCTTGATGTCGAACGCAAGCTCAGGCTATACTGAAAGCTACCAGGAATATGCTTTATTACCAAATCAATAGTGCCAGTCTCGATGTCCTGCGCAGCGTATCTCTTTGATGTTTTTAGCAGCCGTTTAAATAGAAAGAGAACTTTACCAAAGCACAGAGAGTGGGAGAGAGCGAGGTTCAGATATTGCACCGAAAGGTCATGTGTGGGAGTTCAGTGTCTGAGTGAAATGAAGAGAAAGCCATCACACTCGGTCTGTGGAATATGTTATGCAAAAAGGACTGTAGCGCACTCACCAGTCATTTCACTTTCACGCATGGTTTCCAGACCCACGGCTCACGAAATGGGTAGGCGGGGTGTGGGGTTTATATCCCGTGACTCAAGCGCGTCAGGGTTTACATTTGATTGCTTCAGCACAAAATCCCCTCACATCAAATGTCTCGCGCATCGCAAAGCCCAGTGACACACAGGAACATGGTCATAATTTTGAATCTGCTGATATATTTCATGAAGTGTTGCCTCGCTTGAAAGTGGAGAGATAGTTATGTGGGCGCATAAATGCATCTCCTGAAAGATATCTCGTCTCTGCTCTCATTTTTTTTATACGGATCCCTGTTTACCGAAAAGTCAGTGCATTAAATTTGTAAGGGTGGCTGTTAAATGGTGAAGCCGGAGGTGTAAAAAAAAATATAAAATACAATAAAAAAACACACATCGCAGTGCAGAAAAACACTAAGCATCTGTATTTATGTAGGAAATGCTTACTTCTTTTTTAGAATGTGTTTATAAATACATTTATCTAACAATTGAATGTCTTTTAAACATTAATATAATGATTAATTATAATCATTATTATAGTTATTAAAGGGGTGGTCCACTACGATATCATATTTTAAACTTTAGTTGATGTGTAATGAAGTTCAATGCAAAGGGAGACATTGGCTTTTACAGAGTTAGTTTAGCAAAGCCTACAGCAAACGAAGTACATAAAAATACATCTGGGTTAATAAGATTATAAACCCTTCAGGTTATGCGCTTAGACCCCACACAGAAAAGAGGCGTGGCCAGAGGCGCTCTAATATTATATATTAAATATATATTAGACATAATAGGTTGCATAATAATATCGTCATTGTATTCAGTTTTTGTAAAATCTTTATGTACGTTACATGTGTAAGCATGGGTCACGAGTTAACACGACTCCTAAGGCACAAGTATACATGAGTCTACAACTATGAAAAAACATGGTTTGAGGAACTGATTAAGTATCGTTTTGTCATTCAGAGCTATTCTATCAGCGGAAGAGTTTGTAGAAACACGTTAACGCGAGTACATGTAACTAAACAACATGTAAGCATGTTAACATCGATGGAAACACGGGTCCACAACCACAGCAAAGCATATTTTGACTGAAAAAGATATTAAAACACACTGCTTTGTATGTAGTTCTGAGTAGTTCAGTTAGATAAGTTGATTGATGCATATGCTGAACCTTTTGACTACACGAGTTCGAATCCCGTTGATGACATGTAAATTATAATTATTTTATTAGATTAATTTTGGTTATATACTGTTCTGCTACACAGATATTAAAATCAATAATGCTCACAATGACACTGACACCAAGTAATAAGAATCTTCATTTGGTATGGGCATGTTTTGTTGCTGTGAAAAAGTGACGATCTGCAAACGTAAATAGCTTACATCTGGAAAGGGACGCCAGTTAACACGGTCACCAGTTAAACCGTAACATGGTGTGAAATCTATCTGACTCGCGTGCACACATGTCACACAGTGCCTGAAGCTGTCACAGCCAGGGGCGTAGTGGACATTTTAAAAGTGGGGGGACGGCTGTATGAGATCATATGTTCATATAATTATTAATCACCTGTTTCTAAATGGTCTGTCTCTAAAAGTGAGATTGCTACGCCCCTGGTCACAGCGGTTTATCAGAAACCTTTTATCGATAATTTCTTCCGCAATTGACATCAAGAACAAACGTAGAAGCACCTGAATGTGTTTAAAAGAATTTAAAATGCCAAAACGGGAGGAATTTATACCGCATTTCGAAAGTGAAACCATCTCATATTCAGTGATTATAAGTTCAGTATTTATTACACGATGGTCTCTTCTTTATATTTACGTTATAACACATTTAGCTCTGCGTTCTGCTTTGTTATAATGACTGTTTACATTTATATGCTTAAACAGCATTTCATCACAGTACTCTGAAACTATTTCATTACTTCCCATATCTATAGTCTACTCATTTTCATCTCCTTATTTAATATTATATTATATACAATATATATAATATTATAAACAAAAGAAAAAATGTAGGATTTTTTGCATGAAGTGAAAGACTTCTCCCTAGATATCTTCGATACATACATGTAAATGTGTAACTAAAAAACATGTACAGCTGATTTAATTGTTGTTTGTAAATCACACAACTGTGGTATACTGGATTACTTATAACAACACTGTAATTGTGATATAAAAGACTGTGTTTCATATGTACATTCAGTGTGGTTCTTTTCTATCCTACAATATTTTTTGTTTTGTTACTAGTGTTGCTTTTTTGCTCTGACGATGTAGCTGTGTTTTCTATGGCTCTGTTTACTTTGCTATTTGCACAACAGCACAGTAGAGCTGAGTATAGTGTTAAGCATGAGAAAAAACTATACTGTATTTATTTATCAAAGATTTTGTGCAGCTGTTATTTTTTGTGCAGCTGTTTATTTGTAAACAGAGAGGGAAACCCCTGTGTTTGAATCATATTTTGCTCAAAAAATGTTTAATACCGTTTTAATAAAGGCTTTAACTCTCAAGTAACCATTAATGGGAAAATACCGGATGGATATCGTATACCGTCATTCCTCCTAAAAATACCGGGATATGATATTATGCCCACATCGCCCAGCCCTAGTATAGTCATGAACACACTTGTTTGTAGAGCAAATAGCTTGACCATTTTCTGTTGTTTATTATTCCTTGTCATTTCTCCCGAAGGCAACTGAATCAGAATTTCGAAAACAATCGTAAAAACGAGTGCACGTCAGCGAGTCATTTCCACGGTGTAATACTATACTCACTACTCTTAAGTACATTTAGAAGGGCAAGTAATAACGGTACTTTTATTTGCACCTCTTACTTTTATATTTCCACCTCTGGTCAACTGTTAGTGGGTGAGAGGTAAAGATGCGAGTCTGATGGACTTAAAATGAGAGGATTAAAGAGGTCATCAACTCTGTTTTTGATGTTTTTAAAGGACAAGTGTTTTGCTGCATAAACAGACTAAACATGCTTTAACAAAATCTGTTATTATCACACTTTTGATGAGAAGAACCATTGTGAGAAGCATCCTCTGTCAAACCAAAAGCATCAAGCAGATTGATATCCAGATGTTTAATGTCCCACGGTTCTGCAACATGTTTCTTGCTTCAATGCAAGAGAGAAGGAAAACAGAAGAGGGAAATGTCTATCGCATTGAGCCATGCCATGGTTAATGATGCCAGATAGAAAGACGGCAGACAGGAAAGAGATGGATGGGGGATGAACGAGAGAGAATTGTGTATGCATCTGGGTGTTTTTTTTTACTTCAAACAGAGTTGGGAAGAGAAATATGAGGATGAGGATTTCAAACATTGTAATGATACAGCTTCAATTAAAAAGTAGGCCAGAAATGTCACTTTTCAACCTAATGTGTCAATCATTCAATCAATGAACGTATGCAGATTATGACTGTTCATCTGAAATGTGTTATTCATTTGAAAGCTGAGATGCAGAGTATTTTAAAATGCAAATCATTTACACATCAGCTTTTATAAATGAGCCTGTGTTTCTTTACTCTTTTATCAATCTGTCGGTTTTCATTATTCTCAGTCCTTTTGAGGCAAATCTGTATGGCAAGCAGTTGTCACGCAGCTGAGAGAAAGTGTCTGCTAAAGCATTATCATTGTGATCAATGGCCCAGTTCACTTGGCATCCAACTGTCAAGCATCAAACCCTGATGCTGAACACCATTTACGCTTTGGGAAGCAACAGTGGTTTGTTTTGATTAAACAAGAATTTGACACCACATGCCACTGCCACATTATCCATCTTACGCTTTTTTTAATTTCCTGATGGTACCAAAGTCTAAAGATTGGATCAGTTGAGCAGTGCAATAGTGTTGTATTGAGATATGAAATTATGAGCCGCATCTGTATTTCTGCAGACTTCTGGAACATAAACTAAGAATCAACAGGCTTGTGACTGATTTCAGAAATTGATTGAATGGTTATGGAAATGACTCCGCATTAATGGTTGATTTAAAGATGCTATAGAATGCATTTGATAAATTGTTTTTTAATATCTTAATAGAAGGTATGTGGCTTAGGAAAGTGGAACAATTCTCCTCACACAGTTTTACACGTTCATATTTAATCCTAGTAGTTGACCAAAATATGAGATGGTTGGAGAGTGGCACGGTGGCTCAGTGGTAAGCTCTGTCGCCTCACAGTAAGAAGGTCACTGGTGCGAGTCCTGGCTGGACCAGTTGGCATTTCTGTGTGGAGTTTGTATGTTCTCCCTGTGTTCGCGTGGGTTCACAGTCCAAAGACATGCATTAGAGGGTAAATTAAATAAATTGAATTTGCCGTAGTGTAAAAGTCTGTGTGTGAATGGGGGTGTATGGGTGTTTCTCTGTTATGGGTTGCGGCTGAAATGGCATCCGCTGCGTAAAACATATGTCAGAATAGTTGGTAGTAGGGCTGCACGATATTGGAATAATCTGACATTGCAATATCTTGTTTTTCTGCTAAATATATTCTGATATCAATTCAATTTCACCAGATGGCTTAAATAGCTTGATTTGGAAGATCATTTATTAATATAGATAGGTTAGGATTGTATTTAATCATGTATAACATATATTAAACAAATTACAACCGCATAAAAATACAATATAGCAAAAATAAAAGTGAAATAAACCGTGCTGTACTTGTTTCTGGGAAGTCAAACAGTATCCAGGCACATAAATTGAATAATCAAATGTAAAATAAGATTGTTTCACTCTACACTGTAAAACAAATCCATTATTTTATGGGCCGTTAAATTACATCAATAATTATCAAATAACCATAAATTAAAATATAAGGAAATTTCTGTAATTTAACAGCCGTAATTTTCCATTTATTTTTTTTTTTTTGTGGCACCCCATGTTTATATTTTGAAATGGTAAACAACAGAGTTTTTTTACAGTGTATATATAATTCAATAAAGCCTTTATTAAAGTAACAATAGGTCAAATGTCTTCTGACCGAATACTTTTTAAACTCCTGAAATCACATTTAAAACATATGCATATAATAAGTTTTCACTTCATTATGGTCAAATTTTGAGGTGACTGCACAAATTTCTTGTGCTATAATTTGTTGTGCTGGTCACCTATAGTCACAACATATGAACTTAACATTGTACATACTTCGGTGTGACTATTGCGGATGTGCACATTGCAATATCGATGATATATTGAAACAATATATTGTGCAGCACTAGTTGGCGATTCATTCTGCTGTGGCGACTTGAAAAGCCGAAGGAAAATGAATGAATGGTATGGTTGGTTTTGGCCATATTTGGAAGGGTCATGAATATTAATGTGCTGTACTCTGATGCTCAAGCAGCACATGTCAGTCCCTTGTGGCTAATCAAACTCTGTCTAAGGTATGCATTTTAGTGAATATTCATCGTAATTTTTTTCACCAAGATTTTACACTCACAGGATTTACATAAGATTGAGGAAAATATTTTGTTTCAGGCTCATGGTTCTGTATGTCATTCCCATTTATTTTTAAGCAGAATTTCATGCTATGGCTCCTTTGTTGTCCATAATTTTGGTCCTGAAATCAAAACCTGGTGAGAATATCTTCCCCATGTGAGCACTAAATTGACAGGTTAAACGTAGCAGCGCATTTTGTGTTTGATTATCTATAAAACTGCTGTCGTTGTGCTGTTTTATTGCAGATTCGATCGGACCAGGACAAAGAGATTGAGATCCGGTACAGTATAACAGGAGCTGGAGCAGATCAGCCTCCCAATGACGTCTACACCATTGATCCTGTGACAGGGAAAATGTCTGTCACAAAACCTTTGGACAGAGAAGATAGAGCCTCTTACCATGTAAGTGCTTCTCTTTCTTCGACTCAAGATCATTTTTCCCCCTTTTCAGATCCTATTTAAAGTTGAACTGGCCTCAAACCAATTTAAGAAACATGCTCTAGTTTGCAAGAGTTGATGGCCTTTTGCCAGTTGGAATAAATCTAAAACTTTAATGTATGCAGTGATCCCAAAAGATATGTGGACACTTAAGGCACTTTTTTAAGTGCATTCATGATTTTGAATTATACAACCAAATAGCAGTATCAAGGCAGAATAATGACAGAAAACATTGTGCTAACGGTGCAAATTATTACCCGTGTGAACTGCATGCTCAATATCTGATTATAAATCTAAATGAAGCCCCCCAAAAAGGATCATATTAACGCATGCACTACAAAGGCAGTCATTTTGACCATATTTTTAACTGTGTAATTTAGTAAGCTTGGTAAAATATAACCAGACTTTTTCTTAAATGTACGTATATTCCATCCTGACATTGTTATTTTATTAAAATAACAAAACGCAAAAGAGTTCTGAGTATCTCTACATTGAATGGCCATAATGGTCAAATCGTCTGAATGCATTTCAGCATCCGTTATTTATTCTTGTGCCTTTGAATATGCATGCCTCTGTTACCTAGCAACATCTGCTAATGAAAACATAACTTTCTGATAGGAAAGAACATAACTTTACTTCAGACATGCCTTTCAAAACTACATTTTCACCGCGGTAAAGCTTTCTCTAATGCTTTCTGGACAAAGTGAGGTTTGGGCCTCAGGAGCACTCTAATAACTTGTACACATTTATAGGCTATATGACTTTATAATGACTTTATAAAATATACAACAGACATTCAAAGTTTAATTCTAAATTCTCCATAGAAGCTTTGAATGTAAATATGGTGACAGTAATTGGTACAGTCTTACATGAACCGTTCTTGTACTTACAGAATTTTGGTAGTTCCAGTGTCAAAATCCCAATGAACCGGAAGCTGCGACAATTAATTTTTTTGTATTGTGACGCAGTTCCTAGAGAAACGGAATATTAAAGGAGAAAACAGTGAGCGCGGCTCGTTTTTTCTACCACAGGCTGAATGGATGTAGTAAAGTAGCCATTTCATTCAGAAAGATTGGGAAAGGGGTTTTAGAGGAGCTATTACAACCTAACAGACTCGCACTGCTCACCATTTCTGTTTGTTGTCAAAACTGAGAGCTGGAGGGGCGTGGTTAAGTATGCTAGCCACGCCCATAACCTCAAAATCACGTAATCTGAGAATTTAACTGAGAAACAAACAGGAAGTGCATTTTCAGATTTTAATTAAAGATTAGAAGGGCAAACAATTTTTTTTTTTCTTAATGACATGCACAGATGAATTGTTCACCACAAAACTGGCAATGTGAGCCAACAAAATCATATGATTAGTTTTGATTTCTTGGAGACTTTAAGATGAATATAAATAAAGTGACAATGCTTTCATAATACTTGTCAAGAGGTATGCATTTATTCATTTACTGAGCAAATATGTACAATTCTCATTTACAATATCCATCAGGGCTCCAAAATGTGCTCAGTTAAATAAAATCTAATGGTTGGTATTATGTTTACTTAGAATTTTTGTTTTGAAGCGGTATATTTTTTTTCTATTGAATAAAAGGAATGGGTGATGTTAGCTTTGTGGAGAACAAAAAACTGTCTTTCCAATTATATCTTTTTTTTCCTATTACAGTCTAAAATATAAACTCCACAAATAAGTCTCACAGAAATACATAAATCACAACATTGTACAAAATTCATACAAACGCAAAAGAAGGTGAAGCGAGAAGTTTGATCACAAAGTATATGTTTTAAAATGAGTGAATTCAAAATGTTAATTTAAAATTTTCCTGACTGATAATCAGTGGTCATTAATCAACATGTAAATTTCAAGTAAATTATTATATGAAGTATTCAATACACTATATATGGCACACTGATAAATATCAGCATAAACAACAGAACATGGAACCGATTCACAGATCACACACTTCCAGCACTTTTGTGACAGGAAAAAACTTTGTAATACTATACTATACATTGTAATTTCACAAAATAGTTAAACAAGACTCAGCAACTGATGTGTGTGTGTGCTGCTTTTAAAATCTATGTAATCAGTTCTGAACAGCTTAAGCTGTGTGTGTTAGCAATCAGCAGAGAACCGGAACAGATGCGACTGTGTGGTGCATGACAGGATTTGTAGTAATGCATTCTCTACATGTGTGAGATGAATATTTTGTCCACATTTACTCTCACTCAAGTGGTTCAAAACTTGTATGTTTTTCTTTCTTCTGTTGAAAGAACGGTGGTAAAAAGCAACCATTGACAACTATGATAAAGAAAAAAAAGTCAATGACAGCTTTTTCATCATCCTTCAGTATATCTTTATTTGTGTTCAACAGAAGAAAGAAACTGGAGGATGAGTAAATGATGACCGGATTCTCATATTTCGGTGAACTTTCCCTTTCAAAATATCTGAATCGTTGCTAGTATTGCTTTAAAAAGTTGCATCAGAACAACCATGCGAAAATCGTTTCAGTCCTTTATATCACATATAAAATATGAAACCAAGTAGGCTTTACAAAGTTGAGCTGCTGTTTTTCAGAAACCTTTCCAGACCAAACTTTTCTGAGACACACCGTATTTCAATCCTTAACCAACTGGCCTCAAGGTTATTTTTTATAGATGGATGAAATCAGTTCCACTGAAGTTCACAGAGAGTTTTACAACAAGAACGTGTTTAAATACTGTGTCATAATATACTTCTTGCTTCATATTTTGAAACCTAAAAAAAAAAATTGGTGAAACTTAACGATTGAAACATTTTGTATTTTATTTTTGTCTGTTGTGTCGTACATAATGCAAAAGCAAAGTGTCCAAATATGTTTTGCAGACAGTATATACAGTAGTACATAAACTTTTAACAAAAACGTACACAAAAAAATATTGTCGCCTTGGAATTATAAGGTTCTATCTGCGTTCTAAGTGATTTTGAGATATTGAGTTTCAAAAACATTATTTGTGTGTAACAGTTCTTGTTCATACATTAACATGACAGAGACCCTAAATGTATTCTAAATGAAAATGATCAACATTCTCTTAAATTTGCAAATTGGGGTAAAATAAACAAGGTAAATGCAGATAGTCCTTTCTAATTCTATGTTATTTTCTGGTTTGAATTATAAGGTTCTATCTGATAGCCACTCGATTGATATTTTGGTATATATGTGCTTTGGGTCATTGTCCTGCTGGAAGATGAACCATCGCCCTAGTCTGAGGTCAAGAGCACTCTGAAGCAGGTTTTCATTCTGGATGTCTCTGTACATTGCTGCATTCATCTTTCCCTCTATCCTGACTAGTCCTCCAGTTCCTGCTGCTGAAAAACATACCCACAGCATGATGCTGCCACCACCATGCTTCACTGTAGGGATTGTATTAGCCTTGTGATGAGCGGTGACTGGTTTTCTCCAAACGTAACGCCTAGCATTCACTCCAAAGAGTTCAATTTTAGTCTCATCAGACCAGAGAATTTTGTTTCTTATGGTCTGAGAGTTCTTCAGATGCCTTTTGGCAAATTCCAGGCAGGGAGTGGCTTCCACTCCATACAGGCCTGATTGGTGGATTGCTGCACACATTTTTGTGCTTCTGTAAGGTTCTCCTCTCTCCACAGAAGAATGCTGGAGCTCAGACGGAGTGACCATTGTGTTGTTGATCACCTCACAGACTAAGGCCCTTCTCCCCCAATCACTCAGGTTAGATGGCCGGCCAGCTCTAAGAAGAGTCCTGCTGGTTCCAAACATCTTCCACTTAAGGATGATGGAGGCCACTGTGCTCATTGGAACTTTCAGAGCAGCAGAAATTTTTCTGTAACCTTTCCCAGCCTTGTACCTCGAGACAACCCTGTCTCGGAGGTCTACAGACAATACCTTTGTCTTCATGCTTGGTTTGTGCTTTGACATGCACTGTCAACCCTGGGACGTTATATAGACAGGTCTATGCCTTTTCAAATCATGTCCAATCAACTGAATTTACCACAGGTGAACTCTAATTAAGCTGCTGAAACATCTCAAGAATGATCAGTGGAAACAGAATGTACCAGAGCTCAATTTAGAGCTTAACGGCAAAGTCTGTGAATACTTATGTACGTGATTTTTCAACTTTTAAAGATAGGAAAGCCTCTTAAGAAATTATATGACCAATTGTATCACAAGAACCTCACAAGGCTGGCAAGGAACATCATTTTGAACCCAAAGAACATTTAAGTCATGTGTTGAATCATGAATTTGTACCATTAAAGTCTAACCGTCGATTGAGAGTCCCAAGTTTTAATAAAGTAAATTAAAAAGTCATTTGTATATTAGGCTGCCTCGGAGCTGAGTAAGGTCAGTGTAAAATTATTATTATTATTATTATTATTATTATTAATATTATTATTATTATTATTATTGTATCTTTATAAGGAGGATTTATCATTATTATGTATTGTATTATAACTATGCCTTTAATGAATATTAAATAAATATTGTTTTTATCAGGCTCTGGATAACTTTTAATCAGGCCTCCAAACTAAGACATCTGACTTGATTGCAGAAGTTTTAGCACAGTTGCTTTGTCAGCTTTAAGAAAGAAAAAACAAGACGACACACTTGGTAAACCTTCTTCTTGTTAAGCAGAGTTTGCAGAAATCTTCAAATTCATACTTCATTGTGTAATTAAGTCTATTCAAACTGCTTTCAATGCATTAAAAGCAAATCGGACCTGCCTGCCTGGCATCACATGTTAAGACGGCTTTTTTGCGTGTGTTATTTAGTTTTTTTGTTCCTCTATTCTGTTTATGTGGCTCTTTTTTACTTATGAATAATGTGAGCAAGAAAAACAAGAGACAAAGGAAAGAATTGCTTTGACACGTCAGGGTTTTTTTTTAGTTCCCGTTTTTAGTCAAACTGTCAATTAGACGAAGGTTCAGTAGCAGTGTGCAGATGAGAGAAAGAGAATGGGAATGAAACAGCTTAGGAAAAGAAGGGTTGAA
This sequence comes from Danio aesculapii, assembly GCF_903798145.1. Classification (NCBI taxonomy): domain Eukaryota; kingdom Metazoa; phylum Chordata; class Actinopteri; order Cypriniformes; family Danionidae; genus Danio; species Danio aesculapii. The sequence goes on from NC_079445.1 coordinate 21,145,240, forward strand.
TTGTCACAAGTGATGAGTTTGCAACTCCCAACGCTTTAACTCAACTGGGGAATCAAATCAAACAGCACCCCTTCCCCCTTATGTTTTTGCCTGTCACCTAAAAAATAAAATAAAATAAATACTTCCCTCGACTGTCATTCACTCTTAAAACAACACATTGCTTTTGATGCTGGCTGTTGTTTTTTACAATTATAAGCTGCCTCTTTATCTCAGCTGTTTCCCAGAAAGTGTCAATAGGCCCTTAGTATATATTTAGATCAGCTATAAAACGAGGTCTCCTCTGTTTCTGCGGCTCTGCCTTTGACTTATGCCTCCCTTTCTCTGTGTCTCTTTTCTCTTAAGTCTCCGGTTCATTGAGCAGTAGATGATGTGGCACTGTGCGTCTACCTATCAGTCTAAATTACGCCTAGGCTTGTCTCACTAGGTGTGTATGTGTGTGTGTGTGTGTGTGTGTGTGTGAGTGTGTGTCTGCATATCTGAATAAGTCAGCACCCGTGATTGTTAAGTTGGCGGTGGTGTGTGTGCGCATTCATTTCTAAACATAGTAAGCTGACTATGAAGGGCTGGTGCTATGGGCCATCCCAAAAGGTTGCTAACTTAATTATGCTGTCTCTTAGGATAACTCGTTCAGGTCAAAATCAAAGGTGACACTGCATAAATCCTCAACGGAGAAGGCAACCTTAGGATACATTGAGACAAGCTTAGTGAAAAAAATAAATAAATGAATAATGAATTTTTAATATTTAATTTATGTATATAATAGTCATAATATTCTGCTGCATGGCTAAAATTTTTGAATTTTTAAGATTTTTGCTATGCTTTGGAAAGAATTTGTTTATGTACACCAGTGCTATGCTTTTATTTATTTATTTATTTATTTATTTATTTATTTATTTATTTATTTATTTATTTATGAAAATGCAGTTAATGCATTACATTGCTGCATACCTATTTCTTTTAAAATAAATTTTAATAATAAAAATAAAATTTAACATCCATTTTTCCTGTCGACATTGTCAAGTGATCAAGCAATCATTCAAATATTTTGGATTTGAAAATTATTTGTATTACCACAAATGTTGAAAATAACTCTGCTTCTTAATATGTATAATACCTTGAAATTAAGTTCAAGTGATTATTTAAAATAAAAAGCTTTAATTGTTTGTGTCTGCAATAATTCTCAAATTTTAACCTCTTATTTTATTGTCAATAACTTTCATTTAGGATCATTTAAGTTACAAATCTGAATTTGTGTACTATGTTTACCTTTCCTTTTACCCTTCTTTACTATAGCAATATATTTGTAATATTTATAGTGTAAATTTGGTAAATGTCACGATCACCAGCGATCCAGCCCATGCAGATTGCCGGAGAACAACAGATGCCACCAAATGAACTACAAATCCCATCATACCTGTACTCACACACCAGTTGCAGTTCACCCACTGATTACACACACACACAACTGTTAACTCATCATGGACTAATTACCTGAACGTCATACTCACCTCTCTCTCTCTCACACACACACACACACACACACACACACACACACACACACACACACACACACACACACTTTGCTGAGGTTTGTTGTTTGGTTATCCTGCACTGTAAAAAAATCCGTTATTTAACTTTTTTTTCCGGCAGCTGGTGTGAAATAATGGCTGTTAATTTACAGACATTTACTATAAAAAACAGACGGCAAATTACAGAAATTTACCAGAAATTAAAATTTAAGGACATTTCTGTAATTTAATGTATATTATTTTACTGTAAATGTCTGTATTTAACAGCTGTTATTTTACTTTTTTTTTCCAGCACCCCAGCTGCCAGAAAAAAAAAAACATAAAAAATAACAGATTTTTTTACAGCATGTAGCATTACGAAGCGTTCATCCTGTCTAGTCTTTCCGCGTTTTGATCCTTGCTTTGTTTTCCTGTTCTTGATTCTATGCCACCTATTAGTGGTGGGCAGAGCGAGGCTTCATGAAACACTGAACGAAAAACAAACAAATGAAAAGCAAATGTGTGGAAGCTGTGAAACCTTTTGATACCTAGTGGTCATTTTTATGTATTGCTCTAAAACTTTTTTAAATTGCGTAATTATAAATTGAGGAATTATTTGAATTGAGTGGTGAGAGTTTCAGACTAGCATACAGAGATAATGGGTTCAAATCTAGGGTGATGCAGCTATAGACATTACTTTTTAAATGCTCTGTTCTTGTAACGTGTTTAATTTTAACTTTGGTCTGACTTCCGGACTTCCGAATAAACACTTTCTGAATAAGTGTTTTGTTTTGGTCATAAGAAATGAACATTGTTAAAAACATCGTCACATTTTCTGATTATTTGTATAAATCAAGATTCGAACTCAGGTCATTTGCAGCACAGATAATCTCTGCACACACACGGTCCACTAGGCTACATAATTAAGAGGTCTTTTCTGACCCTGTCTATCAAATGCTGATTCGCCAGATCTTGAAACGATTATGAATGTCCAAGGCTTTGAATCGTTTTAGTCACATGACATGGGCGTTTCAAATCACTTTAGTCATGTAACCTGGGTGTTTCGAAGCACTTTAGTCATGTAACCTGGGTGTTTCGAATCACTTTAGTTATCTAACCTGGGTGTTTCGAATCACTTTAGTCATCTAACCTGGGTGTTTCGAATCACTTTAGTCATGTAACCTAGGTGTTTCGAATCGCTTTAGTCATGTAACCTGGGTGTTTTGAATCACTGTAGTCATGTAACCCGGGTGTTTCGAATCACTTTAATCATGTAGCCTGGGTGTTTCGAATCACTGTAGTCGTGTAACCCGGGTGTTTCTAATCACTGTAGTCATGTAACCCGGGTGTTTCGAATTACTTTTGTCAAGTAACCTGGGTGTTTCGAATCACTGTAGTCATGTAACCCGGGTGTTTCGAATCACTTTAGTCATGTAACCTGGGTGTTTCGAATCACTTTAGTCATGTAACCCGGGTGTTTCGAATCACTTTAGTCAAGTAACCTGGGTGTTTCCAATCATGCTTTGGTGCAATATTTCGAAACACTTGCGCTTTGGGATCTCGACAAAGTGTCAAAACATCAGCCATCCCTACCGCCTAGCTTGACCTTTTGCCTGTTTCTGACAACGATTTTGGATTACCTTTATGCTCCTGGTTTGCTCCTGTTTTGACCATTGCCTGTCTGACTACTCCTCAACTCTGTTGTCCAGCATTCTTACAGTAACATCAACACTTTAAAATAATGCCTATTTGTTCATGTAAGCTAATATATTTAATACATAAACTATCTTGTACATCTTTTATTAATCATAGTTTAATAAATTCGACCAATGCATTATTTAAATACAAAGTTGTGCTTTTTAACATAAACTTACTTAATACACTGTGAGTTATTAACTAATTTATTGTCATTATCTAACGCTAACAAGTGTGAATAAATACTGTAATACATGCATTGTTCATTGTTTGTTCATTTTTGTAAATTTCTTAACTAATGAACCATTATTTGAAATGATATGGTCAGCATTAGTATTTGGCTATTTTAGTGAACTGGAAGGAGCTCAGCGGGTTCAGAAGCAGAGCTAATGTGTATGATTGTGTTTGTGAAGGAGTGTAAATGCATGTTTACTTGCGTTAGACAGAGCCTGCAGTCAGTGAGTCAGGACGACAGGCGGATGAGCACTGTTAAGGTTAAGTGGCCCCTCGAGTCTTGTACAGCGTTCAGCTTATGCAGCTTCTCTGTTACTCACCATAATATGAGTATCCATATGACTCCTCACATCTGATTCCTGCTCACAATATGGACTCTAACTACAGATGATCTAGTGCACAAAGCCCAGATTCGTTCGGATGGATTTTGATGTAACGTATATGCAGAGGTTGATTCAATTACAGTCGTCTTGAGTAGAATAGGATGTTTGCTTATCGATAAATTAAGGGGGCCGGAATTGGTCTTGTCTCCGATGCTGGAATTGAACGCAGGCATGAACTTATTAGAAGAACGATCCCCCCTGGAGCAACCTGAGATTAACAATGGTGATGGCTCATGATTAACAACAATTGTGTTAGCAAAAGTGATGAGTCTCTTATTTCATCAACCAAACCTGCCTATTTTAAGCCCTTATGAAATTAAAATTAAAGTATGCCAATATGTTAGTCTTTATGATATCTATAAGCTAAACAGTGACAAATTTTGAATTTAGAAGATGTTAATATTCATTTTTACTTTAGTTTCTTATTAAATCTTCTGACCAATCAAATGCTCTCTAGTATTTGATATGTCCCGCCCCTTCAATAACTAATGCTGATGCTAAAATTGGTCATTTATTTACGTCAAAGAGCATTAAATGTTGTTTTAAACACTTGCAAATATAAGAAAGTAATAGACAGCAGCCAAACTGTGTTGATCTGAACTCCTTATTAATCGTTTTGTGCACAGCACCTCTCTACGGCAAGCCCCGGGAGGGGGGGGGGGGGATGGGGGGGGGGGTACAATGCACACACACATATACAAAGTCAGCATACAGGAAACAGGAGATTCAAAATCCAATCTGTTACAAACAGTATCCGTTTTAATTTGGTGCACAGTACTATATAGAGATACAGACGGTGTAAATATGATTTCCTTTGGGGTGAATGAAGTCTGCTTCTGCATTAATGTCACGTGAACCCCACAACACGCAAATATGTTCTGTTTAGGCTAGAGAAACAGCAGCACAGAGTGTATAATATGTGTGAGTCGGCACAGACCACACAAACGTATTATTTTGAATCATAGAACATTTAAAATATTTTATTTTAAGGCAGAGAAATGATGAGACAGATTCAGTATTACACTGAAAATACATATTCATTGGATTTACTAAATTGTTTAAGGTAAGTGTTTGCAAGCAATTTATTTGGGCTGAATGTAAACAAACAAATTAAGTTGAACATTACAAAATGTATTTTGTTTGTTCAAATTGTACCCATATAAATTGTTTGCAACAATTTTGCAAAAATTATTTTTTTCAGTGTACTAAACGGTGGTTGTCATGATGTGCTTGAGCTCAGCAGCTCTGGCAGAGTTATAAAAAGGGGGAGGAGCTACTCTGTGCCTCGCCCTGTCTTCCTGTATAATTATATTAAACACTGAATAAAAATGCACATTTCAAAGCACTTTAATGAACCATTAAAGCTTTAAAGAGGTGATTTTCTGAGATCTCAACTATACTTGAGCTTTTGATAAATAAGAGGTCAACATATTAAAAGATTATCCTGTACGTTTCATAGCTGAAATCATGTTTGTCACTGAAAATAACAGCTTTTATTGATATCAGACTATGGAAATGGCAGATCTTGGAATATATTTATCTATGACATCATCGCTAGGTTAAACAGAATTAAAGTGGTTATTTACTTACAAGCTGTCCGATTTTGATGTTTTTGAAAGTAAAATTCAGAGCTAACCAGTTCAAGACTCTAATATTGTAAATATAGAAGTGTGAAATAATACTTTAACAGCTGCAAATCTCTGCCTTAATGAGCCACTGATTTACTCATTCAGGTGATTCATTCAAAAGGACTGATTCATTCAGAATCAAAGAAAGTGAATGATGGTGTTTCAGATACCCCAGTAGATGGCGACAAGTTGCTGTCTTAATGAGTAAGTCACTGATTCAAGCCAGTTCAAGACCCCTTTAAAGCAACATGAAAACCAGATATACTTTCATAACAATAATGTTAATACACCAATATTAATGAAAATACAAAAATGGAATATGGTTTTACTGAAGGTTGCTAAGGTTTGTTTGTGTCATTTTTATTTTAATGAGAAGTTAATGATCTATGAGAATTGAATGATCTTCTGTTCATCAAGGCTGCTCATGAATTGTTATTATTAGTACTGTAATCATTTAATATCTGCTAAATATAAGTGGGAATTGGGATCCATTTTTGGAAGATTTAAATCTATAAAATCAGATGCATTTTAATTGTTTTATAACATAATAAATGTCTTTCTTGACAGTTTAGATCAATTAAATTGATCATTAATGAGTAAAAGTATTAATTTGTTTAAAAGAAATGAATGACCCTAGATTTTCAAATAGTTTTATATTAATTTGGTATATCACTTTCCAAATGACTTTCTAATTTGCTGGACATCACAGGCTGCTATGTCAATGTTTAGCCATTATTTTAAAAGTCGGTTCGATGATTCAATCTGCCTTTCTTTCTTTTCTTTTCTTCTCTTTTCAATTTATTTATTTTTTTATTATTGGCTTGATTGCCTTTATCTGAAAGGATAGTATAGAAGTGGCACTTGTATGTAAATATATTCAATCTTTTAAAACATCATAGAAGTAAAATACAGTAGATTGCAAATGCAGTTTCTTGCTGACACAAACCACAGCAGCTCTTTGATTTTGGCTTTGACTTGGATTTTGATTTTGTGGGTTAAACCTACAAAACAAAAATGTCAATGCATTATGAATAAATTCACTTTTAAGCCTTTCTCAAAGTTTCTCCATGATTGGCCCAGAACTGTTAAAACCTGTGAACAGCACAGCAGCTCAGGTATCTCATTAAAATGTGGGAAGTCAATTTTGCTCACAGTATTGATTGTTTGGTTTAAAAGTGTTTGTAATCATGAGCACTTTGATAATGCTAAAAGGGTGACCATTTCTATAACACAAAATAATTGAGTGAAGCCAGAATAAACAGGGAAAGCACTCCCAAAATAAACCTTTCCCCTTTACAGTGAGCTTTGCAGTCTTTTTAACTGTTGAAAACAGCTGATTCATTTAGAAACAAAGCAAGTGGCTCTTTATGAGAGGCTTATTTGGCTTAATGGAATCCTTGACTCATCCAAATTATTTTAAATACTGAAATACTTAGATGTAAAACATTCAGAAACTAAACACTAATAAAAAAAAGTGTAAAATGATACTTTAACAGCTCCAAATCCCTGTCTTAATAACAAATCATAGGATGTTGACATAAGTTTTCCAGTTAACCGGATGGTCTACTATTTGCAGTAGAAAGACTCTACCAGCTAATTTGATTAGAACTACAAAGTGTTAAACTACAAAGATGATGGACACGCAACATCTTTGGTAAAGATGTTTGAATGATTGTTAATTAATATTTAATCTAATGGAAAATCCTTGTTTCACATTTTTTGTGTTATATTTCATCTGCAACAACAATGTGACTATTATAATGACATTCTAGTTGTTAACTTCTGAATCGAGAAATATACAAACACATGAGGAGGTTTTTCTGTGTTAAAGACCCAAGAGCGGCAGATTAGCATGTTGCTGTGGCAGATTAACATGCTTTTCACAGAAAAGTACATTTTTAGGACATAATGTAAGTAGGCGAATTTGGATAAAGCAATTGAGTGTGTCATTGATTCAACCGATTCATTCAAAACTGCTGATTTATTCAGGACCAAAGCAATAACCCATTGTTCAAAACAGCTAATTCGTTTAGAAACAAAGCAAGTAACTGTGTTAATGCATGGTGTATTGAATTACTGACTCCCCCAGTTCTGTTAAAAATGCTGAGTCATTCATAAATGAACCATACTAAAACCAAACACTAATTAATCAAACATAATCAAAAAACTAAGGACCCCTGTAGTCAATGAAAGTCTCTAGCCTAATAGGTGAGTCATTGAATCACTCAATTAACTGATTATATTTATGTAGCTATGATTACAGACCACAAAACTAGTCATATGTTGCATTTGTAACAGTAAGACTAACCAAAAAAATTGCTAGTCAAAATAATATTTTTTATACCAAAAATTGTTAGAAAATGTCTTATTGTGAATATATCAAAACTAAATCTTTTTTATTAGTTATCTGCAAGGCATTTGCACCCAAAGAACTGCAGCTCACTGGATATTTTCTCTTTTCAGACCATTCTCTGTAAACCCTATAGATTGTTGTGCTTGAAAATCCCAGTAGATCAGCAGTTTCTGAAATACTCAGACCAACCCATCTGGCACTAACAACCATGCCGCATTCTACGTCACTTAAATCTTCCCCATTCTGATGCTCGATTCGAACTGCAGCAGATCGTCTTGACCATGTTGCTGCCATGTAATTGGCTGATTAGAAATTTGCGTTAACGAGCAGTTGAACAGGTGTGCCTAATAAAGTGGCCGGTAACCACTAATATTGCCTACAATACATTGCAAATTGGACATGTTGAACTACAAACACAGATAAAAAGTGTTAAACTACAAACATGGCAGACGTGTGAGATTGACAGTGCCTCATTTAGACAACTTTAAAGGTAATTTTCTCAGAATCCAGAGTTTTCCAATGAATTGTATGTCTGCCAAACATTGTCCAATCTTAACACAGTATACAATAATGTAAAGTTTATTTATTCAGTTCCAGGGACACATTTAATTTTAAATATTTATGATAAAAATGATGAAGACTTTCAGACTTGGCTATAGCACTAAATCAGCTCGGAAAACATTGTGAGGTCCTAAAAAAATGACCATGGTGAATTAGCTGCAGGCATGACACTGACCCTCTAGCTCTTTCAAATGGTTTGTAGCTTCCACTCATTTTGTGAGTTTCCAGTAGTTTTTCTTCACTGCCCACGAGTCTCCCACCACTAGAGTGTGTTGCAGAATTTAAGAGCTGATGACTTTGACACACTGGCAAGAGAAGAAAATAAACAAAGGGATAAAGAACTAGAAGAGGATTCTGTTCCTCTGCCCATCTCTCTCTCTCTCTCTCTGTGTCGCTCCATCTCTGTCGAGCGTTTCGGTTTTGTCAGCTAGCATGTTAATAATGCCATTAAGCCGCACATTTGCAGTCCACACGCTCTCATGGGTCGACAGATCAAAGATGCAGTGTCTCAGCCACTAACAACAGACAATCTCACACATTTCTACATGCTCACACACACACAGACGCCTCAGCAGCCCATACAGAATGCTAAGCGCAGCAGCTGAGGAAACAGATTTTCCTGTTCTGCGTCTTTATTTATTTGTTTGCTTGACAGTTAGTTTTGCCGCGCACAACAAAAGCCTGTCGTCTCGGGCGATATTAAATGAAAGATTTTGGCGGCAGGTGTCGTATTACCACAGAAATGCATATAGAATGTTGATATTCGGTATGGAGCAATGCAAACCTCTTATTTGGGATGTAATTCCAGGGAGGGATTTTAGGATAATAGTTTTATTTAGTGCATGCGCATGTAATTCTGCAGTGAATAAATTCAAAGAAGAGAATTTGGAGCTAATCCAGCCTTAAACCTTCCCTCTATTCCTCTTTTTTTCCCCTCGCTCTCTTGTGCTATCTTTTGTTTTTCGTTTCCTCTTTTCTTATCCGGTTTCCATTGGGAATGTTCTATTACTAAAAAAACTATTTTATTTTTAAGGGGCTGTTTATCTGAATTAGAGAAAGCTTTATCTTGTCTCACATGCTTTTTTTCAGAGATCTAAGCAAAACAGTCTTTTTCTGTGTGTGTGTGTGTGAAGCTGAACTCGCATTCTCTTCTTCTGGAAGTCCTCGCTGAATAATAACTCATGGATTTTAGATAGGAACAAGTCAATGGCGTCCCACCGGATCCCGTATCTAACATGTATGAAATATGAATGCAATTTCCATTCAGCGCCTCCACCGAGTACGCAGAGATCTTTAATGCCTCTGAGTTTCTTAAATCTGATTTAATATCAGCGCTGTGCCTCTGCAGAGGTGAAGTTATGGGTGAATTATGAATTGTTAATTAATGCGCTTTTATTGTTGTCTCTTCCACAGCTCAGAGCTCATGCGGTGGATATTAACGGGAACCAAATGGAGCCTCCTATTGATCTGTATATTTATGTCATTGACATGAATGACAACAGACCCGAGTTTAAGAACCAGGTCTACAACGGATCAGTCGCTGAAGGGTCCAAACCTGGTATGTATCCATCATGATTGTTTTCGTGATGATGAGAAAGTTGTGATGGTGTGCTTTATTTTTCATTTTATATTTTATCAAGATAAAAAAACATGATGTAATAATCAATTAACAAAATGATCATGCGATTATAGTACATGGCCAACAACATGAGAGGGGTCTGGATGCAAACCTAGTGCAGATGCAATCTGAGCTGCATGCAATGCTTTTTAATGGGCACAGTGACGTCACTAGCTCCATTGAGTGCATTGTGTGTGACGTTCCATTGCTGAGAGATGCAATCTCGGCTTGCATCATAAAGACTGCATCCAGATACTACTGAACAATACTGATGATGTCACTATGTGTTACATCATTATAAGCATTATCAGTAATAAGATCATTATAAGATCAAGATTATTATTTGTCAGTTAAATATTATATGCAAAAACACAATTTTGTTGTGATGTGGCAATATTTATACTTTTATATGCTTATGTTTATAAGCTTGTTGTTATACATATATAGGTATTTTATGCAATATAATCTATTTATGTCAATTATATTTTACATAATTACATTTTACATTATTTTGTCTTTTTTGTATATTTATATCCTTATTTTTATTTGTAATAAATATTAAAATATTATATAGTGTACTAAATACATGGATAAATAATCATCATAATATTATATAGTGCACTAATACATGGATAAATAATAATAATAATAATAATAATAATAATAATGATGATGATGATAATAATAATAATAATAATAATAATAATAATAATAATAATATTATTATTATTGTCGCCGTCGTTGTTGTTGTTATTATTAATATTAATTATTATTATTATTATTATTATTATTATTATTATTATTATTATTATTATTATTATTATTATTATTTTACCAATTTCACAAATTATACAGTAGCTTAGTAGGAATTATTGGCATTAATATATATAATTTTTTACAAAATATTATTATTAATTATATTATTGATATATACATCATTCTGTATTATTATTACAATATAATTACATATACAATAGGACATACTTCAACTTAATAGACTTTGCATTCACACAGACTTCTGAATGTTGCTCAGTAGCCATCTGAATGTGTTTACACTGAATCGCAACCATAGAAAACATTAATATGTAGTTTCAATAATATGTAGTTTCAATTAATTTTGCCAACCGACAATCACTGCTCGTTAACCGAATATTAACCATTAACTGCTCAGAATAGTATTCAATTGTTATTTAATTTAAAAAAAATTGTCTTGTCTATTTTGTGTCTGACACATTAAATATGCATTTTAAAATATTTTAACATGCGAAGATATTAACAACAGAACATGTTCTCGCACCTGCAGTGTTTCCAACAGCATAGAAAAAATAATAAACTAAATAAAAATAATAAAATAAATAACCCAGCCATAGATATTTTTCACTTAAATGACAAATTTAGATTATTAAACAAAAACACTGACTGAATCCTTTTAAGAACCAGCATCGGCTGTATTTTTTTTTTCAATCATATGTATTTTTTCTTCTGTCAAATAAAAATAGCAGGCTACCTCAAATCAATCGCTCCATGGAAAATATGCATTTAATTAATGCTCCGCTTTTATTATCATATCACAAACCTCTGTCAACATTTTTATTAGAAGTCATTATTTTAGATGTCTTGAGTGTCTGGTTTTACCTTAGAGCTTGTGTGCTTTTATTTCCTCTCTCACTCGTGGTTCATGTGCGTGCGCTGCGTGTGATGAAAGACAATAACAAGGCTCATATGTTGTCTTTTTGTAAAGTGTAGCCTACTGTAGCTTATAACAATTTTATTGTTTACAAATGATGTTGCATTTATTTGCATACATGTTTTACAAGCTATAAAACTATTAATAACTGTCATTTTTCAAATGGAAAAAAGGTTGGTTTGTCGGTTGTACACTAAATCATCACAACTATAGCCTATTTGTCTGGAGCGCGTTCTGATGGAGAGAAAATCCTGATGCTCTGCCGGTTTGTTTCCAAAGCAGCGCAGAAAGTTTGGTTTTTGGCGTCCTTCTCCAATTGTGCAAATAAACAGAAGTGTTTATGATGTGGATCCAGGACAGAGGCATTCAGCATCAGCGCTGGTATGGCATCAACCCGTCTGTGTCAAACTGTGACCAGCAATATTCTTCTTTCATTTTGCTTCTTTGGCAGAATACATCTGTAGGCACGTGTGGTTGCAAGTGTTACTATCGCGTGAGTTAACAAATATGTGTTGCACATTTATACAGCCAATAAAAAATATTTTTTTTTTAATAATTTAACTGATACCATTAATCGGTAAAAAACGCACCCTTTCGGTTAACGGTGAATCGGTTATTATGAGCATCCCTAGTATGTAGGCATGTTGTGCACAATGGACAATAAGCAAAATAAATTAACCTAATCAAAATAATTCTAATCATTCATTCATTTTCCTTCAGCTTAGTCTCTATTTCAGGGGTCGCCACAGCAAAATCAACTGCCAACTATAATACCAGCATATGTTTTACGCAGCGAATGGCCTTGTGAAAAATTTCTAATCCTCATTTCCAATATTTAAAGCTTGCATTAGATTACTACTATAATAAACCAAGAGGGACAAGTGAATCTTCTGCTTTCTTCTGATGATTAAATAACTACCCCATGTGAATCGGCCCGCTTCTCTGTGCTCTTTGAAGCGGCCTTCCTGTGGTGTCTAACAAACACAGGTTGAGATTCTCCTTTATTCTCCAGCCGTCAGAGTCGAGTGGCTGATCAGCGAAAACCCAGACTGTGAGTCAGATTCTGTCCAAACTTCTGCACCGTTACGGCCCAGAAATCTTCCCTCCAAGGAAAAAACTTTAGTCTTTATTTTGTTGAGCTCTCCTCACTGAAAACTTGAATCTCAAGGGAATTCATAAACAAAGAGGAAAAAACATTTAGTGTTATACTTCAGTAGAGCGTGGGTTTGCTCCACGCCAAACAAGCACTGTAAATTATCCATGGAAAGCGGACGCATTACAGGCTGTTCTGGGCCGGGTTTCCAGATAACGATGTATCCTGGCTATTATGAGCATTCTGTATGTGTAAGGTTATGAGCGCTCGTTGCAACTATATGTGCATTTTCCAAAATTGCACATAACATGAACTGCAAAAACTCATTCTCTATGCAATATAAGAGTCGATGTTCATTTCCAAAGTGCTGAAATATAACCTTATATGGAGTCATATATTGAACATTTAACCATATAGCCGTTGTCTCTTGTGGATTAGCGGTTAAGGCAGGTCTGTATAAAGCAACTACTAACAGACTGAGACACAAAATGGCTGGATGAAAGAAATTATGTTTAAAGAATATAAGAAACGACCAATACATAGATGAGTTTTGTGCATGTCCGTGCATGTCATTTACTGATTTGATTTATTTATTTATTTATTTATTTATTTATTTATTTATTTATTTATTTATTTATTTATTTATTTATTTATTTATTTATTTATTTATTAGTTTATCCCTAATTGTATTTTTTCCCAGTTTTTTTATATCATTTTTAAATAAATGTTGTATTCAGTCATTTTATTTAGATATGTATTTCTATCAGTGCTCAGCAAATATAAGTACACCCCTCACAAATCTATCTTTTAAATTCATATTTTCAGTAGGAAGCTTTACAATATTATATTTGTGCATATACTTTAGATTAGTCTGTACTGAAGCCAAATCTGGTGCTTATCTAAAAAAATAACTTACAGTAACGGTCCAAAAACTAGTACACCCAAATTTATATGTTATAGAAACAAATTAAATACAAATTTTAAAAAGAGGAAAAATAGAGAAAAGCAAAAATAATTTAGTTAAAATTCTGTAGGTTGTAATTAATGACTTGTTAAATGTTAAATTTGTTAAATGAGGGTTGATATTTTTTAATGTTTTTGTGTAATTTTTTTGCTATATTTTTCTTGAATTTAATTGTATTATCTTTCAATTTATAAATATATTTGGTGACCAAAATATTATTATAATAATGTTTAATGTTTATTAAATCTGTTTTGTTTAAATGCACCAAAATACATCACTATATTCAGTGAAAAATGGATAAAATATTCATTTTCAAAATGGGGTGTACTCAATTATGCTGAGCACTGTAACTTCTAAGGGACTGAAGGTGAGAACAACTCATGCACTTTACTGCACTATTACTGCACTAAGACTGTGCTTTTTTGTTTATTGTTGATATTTTTGTTTGTTCTACATATATATTTCTTATTACTGCTGTTGTCTAAGAGCTAGCAAACTAATTTTGTTATATGAAAATTACAAGGAAAATAAAGTTATAATGCTTAATGTCTAATAATAGAGTGTACAAAAAGTACAAAATCTTTAATTATAATCACACCCCATATATGCCATCATTTTTGGTGCATTAAAACAAAAAAATATGAGTTTGGTCACCTAAAATATGAAAGAAAATACACTTGAATTGAAACTAGTCATTGGGAAACACTTTATTTTGATGGTCACTATTGCACATTTTGTTGCATTGCAACTACATGCCAATTACTTCTCATTTGAGAATTAGTAGTCTACACTAACCCTAACCCCAACCCCAACCTAACAGTCTACTTAAAATCTATTGAAAATTAGTTGGCATGTAGATGCAATGTAACTTAAATTCAACAAAATGCATTAAAGGGACCATCAAAATAAAGTGATACTGTACCAGTTATTGCAACACCAAAAATATACAAACTACAAAAAAACTAAATATTATTAATTTTTTATGTTTCTCTTGATTTTTCATGTTTATTTTTTTTTTCATGTTTTCCTCCAAAATATAAATTTTGGGTGTACTCATTTTTGGACTGCGATCTTACGTTTTTTTTTTTTGTTTTGTTTTTTTTTTTTTATTATTATTATTATTTTTATATATATTTTTTGTTAGATTACCTCCAGTTTTGACTTTGCTTCTGACTATTCTAATGTATATATGAAATTTTACATAAATGACATAGAAGTCTGTACATGTTTAGATTTCAAATATATGTCATATATGCAACATTTGTTTCAAAATATTGCAAAAATTTCCATTTATATCATACAATTATTTTTCAATCACTGAAATGACAAAAATAGCTTACATATATGTTCAAATATATTAGCTACAATATTACACTCATCGGCCACTTTAGGTACACCTGTTCAACTGCTCTTTATTGCAAATTTCTAATCTGCCAATCACATGGCAGCAACTCAATGCATTTAGGCATGTAGATATGGTCAAGATGATCTTGATGATCATGATGCAATTCAAACTGATCATCAGAATGGGGAAGAAAAATGATTTAATTGACTTTAACGTGGCATGGTTGTTGGTGCCAGACGGGCTGGTCTGAGTATTTCAGAAACTGCTGATCTACTGGGATTTTCACGCATAACCAACCCTAGGGTTTACAGAGAATAGTCCAAAAAAGAGAACATATCCAGTGAGCAGCAGTTCTGTGGGCGCAAATGCCTTGTTGATGCCAAAGGGCAAAAGAGAATGGCCAGACTAGTTTGAGCTGATAGAAAGGCAACAGTAACTCAAATAACCACTTGTTACAAACAAGGTATGCAGAAAAGTCACAACACGTCCAACCTTGAGGCAGATGGGCTACAGCAGCAGAAAACCACACCGGATGCCAATCCTGTCCGCTGAGAACAGGAAACTGAGGCTACAATCCGCACAGGCTCACCAAAATTGGACAATAGAAGATTGGGAAAACATTGCCTGGTCTGATGAGTCTTGATTTCTGCTGCGACATTCGGAAGGGTCAGAATTTGGCTTCAACAACATAAAAAAGGCTGGTGGTGGTGGTGTAATGGTGTGGATCATATTTTCTTGACACACTTTGGGCCCATTAGTACCAATTGAGCATCGTGTCAATGCCACAGCCTACCTGAGTATTGTTACTTCCAGCAGGATAAAGTGCTATGTCATAAAGCACAAATCATCTCAGACTGGTTTCTTGTGCATGACAATGAGTTCACTGTACTCAAATACCCTCCACAGTCACCAGATCTCAATCCAATAGAGCACCTTTGGGATGTGGTGGAGATTCGCATCATGGATGTGCAGCCGACAAATCTGCAGCAACTGCGTGATGCTATCATGTCAATATGGACCAAAATCTCTGAGGAATATTTCCAGTACCTTGCTGTATCTCTGCCACAACGGATTAAGGCAGTTTTGAAGGCAAAAAGGGGTCCAACCTGGTTCTAGTAAGGTGTACCTAATAAAGTGGCCGGTGAGTGTACGTATACATTCATATATGGTTAGACTTTTGTGTAGAACTGCACTTGAATAAAGTTACAAGCATAATCTGCCGATTGTGTTCTTACGGCGCACATAGGGCTTTAATGATTACTCAAGAGATCTATAATAAGATCTAAAATAATTTTCAAGTGATACTTACTTTATGATACTTTTGGGAAACAGTCTGTAACATTAAAATTAGCCACACAATCGTTTTTACAGTCTACTCACCATAGGCTTACACAGCCCCGTTATGCCTCTGCCGTCCACCAACAACATATTATGAATTAAAAACATCAAGTCCTTTAGAATTGAAGCTAAACTGGGCTCTCTGCCCTCGTGAGACCGCAGTTAATCTCGTTGCCTTGAAAATGGCAGTGCCAATATTGCCTGTTGATCTTGTGCGATCGCGAGGATTTAATCACAGCAGATGTTTTGTACATTTTAAACGTGAGCGTTGAAGGAACATGTTTATCAGTTTAACTCACCGAGGGGAAGCTTAGACCAAACAGATGCTCATATCAGAGCGTCTCTGAAGTATTACAGCGGATTTCCCATCAGCCTCTGCACTACGGGCCACGTTCAAAGAAGAGCAGGCAGGGAAGTGTCCTTATCGCCCACCGCAGATGTATGTGAACTTATCAGATCAATTCAGCAGAGCCATCCAACTTTAAATGATACATCACTGATTTCATTGCCAAATACCCATTTGAAGGTGTAGACACATGGAGTAATTGAATTGTGTTCGTTGCTGGCTAAACACAAGTAATCACCCAATTACTGCGCATTTAGACGACTGATCCAATTTAAGTTTAATCCAATTCAGCGGTGATTCAGACCTGGATCAAATTAAACTGTTTAGTTTGAATCTAGACCTCTTTTTTTCTTGTGTGTGTTGTAGATAGAAAAAAAAGTGGGAAAAAAAGTCATTTGAATTTAAGTTGACATTTACTTAATCATAATTTACATCATGTATGTTTTATCATTCAAATAAATAAATAAATGAGTAGATAGCACAGTGGGTAGCATGATCGCCTCACATTAAGAAGGCCGCTGGGTCAGTTGGCATTTCTATGTGGAGTTTGCATGTTCTCCCCATGTTCGTGTGGGTTTCACACACAATCCAATGACATATGGTACAGGTGATTTAAATAAGCTAAACTGGCTGTAGTGTATGTGTGTGAATGCAAGAATGTATGGGTGTTTCCTAGAGTTAGGTTGCAGCTAGAAGAGCATCCGCTGCATAAAAAATATGCTGGATAAGTTGGCGGTTCATTCCGCTGTGGCGACCCCTGATTAATAAAGGGACCAATTTGAAAAGAAAATGAATGAATAAGTAAATAAATAAAGTGTGTGCATGAGGCAATGTGCTAATTGGGCCAAAGACATTAGAATGTATTGTTTTAATTTATTTATTGTTTAAATTTAATTATACTTTTTAAAATTATTATTTTCTTATATCATAAGCTACATTAAGTGTGTAACTTTTTACGTTTTTGCCATGATTTACAGAATTTTAGGTTTTATCAAATAATCAGTAATCAAATGGATGTTTTTAGTCATCTCAACTTACATCAAGACAGACTGACTAAAACTATATATCGTTAATTTTGTGTTACTAAAAAAATAAATAGCTGAATCCGGATTAACTGATTAAAATTAAAGTTATTTGGTGAAACGTAAAAATAGTGAAGCATTATTTCACACATATTTTAAAATGTTATCTTCTCAGAAAATATTAGAAAAATTAAACACAATTAAACTATATGGTTTATATAAATTATATGGTTATTTATTGGTATGGTATTTATTATATGGTAAAAGTTATTTATTATGGAATCTAAAATGTGTATATACATTTTAAACATACTCAAACTGAAAACAAAATGAGTGGAAAATGTTTATCTCTGAAATTGGTAGTAAATTTCACAAACAATTACAAAGTAAACAGTTAAATTAGATAGAACTTTTTTTGTAAAAAAAAAAATTATTTATTTACAAAAGATGTTTACAGTGGGGCGACAAAGTGGCTCAGTGGTTAGAACTGTCGCCGCACAGCAAGAAGGTTGCTGGTTCGAGTCCCAGCTGGGTCAGTTGGCATTTTTGTGTAGAGTTTGCATGTTTTCCCCATGTTAGCATGAGTTTACTCTGGGTGCTCCGGTTTCCCCCACAGTCCAAATACATGCACTATAGGTGAATTGAATAAACTAAATTGGCCATAGTGTATGCGTGTGCATGTGGGAGTTTATGTTTCGCAGTACTGGGTTACAGCTGGAAGGGCATCCGCTGTGTAAAACGTGCTGGATAAGTTGGTGGTTCATTCTGCTGTGGCAACCCCTAATGATTAAAGGGACTAAGCTGAAAGAACATTTTCAATGAAGATGTTTATAGTGTATAATAATTGTGATGTTTGTCAATTTTTCATTACATTTTATTTCCAGTTAATCATTTGCATCAGATTGTGATTGTAAGGCGTGTAGCAACACAATACACACAGTCTAAATGGAAATTGTGAGATAATAGCAACACACCAGAACACAACATAAGGTCAGAGATGTTCATTCATACATTTTCCTTCGGCTCAGTCTCTACTTCAGTGGCTGCCACAGCAGAATAAACCACCAACTATTCCAGCATATTTTTTACCCTTCTAGCCGCAACCCGCTACTGGGAAACATCCATACACACTAATTCACACACACACTCATACACTACAGACAATTTTAATTTACTTAATTCACCTATACCGCATGTCTTCGGACTGTGAGGAAAACCGGAGAACCCAGAGGAAATCCAGGCAGACACGGGGAGAACATGCAAACTTCACACAGAAATGCCAACTGGCCCAGCCGGGACTCAAACCAGTGACCTTCTTACTATGAAAGTGCTAACCACTGAGCCACCATGCCACTTCTGATCAGCAATGTTGGTTCAGATAAAGCAAAAGACATGCGCTATAGGTCAATTGGATAAACAAAAATTGGCTGTAGCGTATGTGTCTCTGTGTGTGTGTGTGATAAAGCAATACTGCAGTGTAGAAAATGTGTAAAGCATTCTATGAGGAAGAGCAAAATTACATTCACAACCTAGACAAAAAACGCAAATAAATAAAAGACTCATGAATAGTGTTTTTGGGAATTATCCAGTTTTAGTAACAATCTTTGAATCACTTGAGCCAGCGTTTGCACTTCTCATACATTCTCAAAGGAATGAGCATTTCTCTTGTTCTTTTTCTTAATAATTAATCATAATTCTCACTTTCTGTTCCCTCAATACCAAGTAGAAAATGTGCATGGCAAAAAGTCAGTTGAACTACCCAATGACAGTGATTTTAAAAACTCATATTTTCTCAGCTCAAGAAACGTCTGTAGCCAATTATCCTTTGAAATTATCCTCGTCTTTTTTTATTTTTTGCTCCCAATTTCAAACTATTCTCTGTTGTTTGCCGTTTTTCTGGCCTCAAAAATCAACACCGATCCCTCCTCATATTTTTGGTCAGATGTATCCTTGTTTACTCGGCTCTGTGTTCCTCCACCGCCTAAATAACCAATGACAAGGGGGATATTTTCGCTGTCTGTCATGGAGAAAAACAAGCCACGGCAACAAAGCGGTGCGGCTAGAAAATTCAGTTTTCACACTTCCAGCTCACACAGGCGATAAGGAAATTTGCTAACAGTGGACGCTCCTCAAATCTCAACCTCAGACAGCTGGCCATGGGGGTTAATTAGGCCCCGACGTCCACGCAAGAGAGACGAAAACGCCAGCGCTGAGAGGAGAGACGAATGTTTCAATCAGTTTAATGGACTTAAAGTAGGCGTCTGCCTCTGGCTCTTTTTTTTTTATGCAGGAAAAAGTCATTTGCCTCTTCATAGTCCTCAAAGGACTCCATATGGCTGCGGCCCTGACAAAACAGATTTGCTTTGAAAGCCTCACCGTGAGGGTGATGTGAGACAGTGTTGAGTGTAATCTGCGCTGGAAAAACCCAGTGATAACAGCTTGGAGGACTGGTTTAGTTTGGCTAGCAGCTTCTCTCGGACGGACAGCCAAGTATAGAGAGCTTTTATGTCGAATTTTCAATGTAAGCACGTTGTGATCTAGTCGTTCCGTTAGCAATTGAAAATTGGGACAAAGTGCTGGCAAGATGGATTCAGCGTGCTCGGGCTTGAGGAGAATACTTATTTTCGCATCAGACGGATGCTGTATTTTGCTTTTTACCGGCGCTGCAAGGGTTGCTTTCCATTTTCAGACTGGTTATGGGGAATTTGTTAAAACTAATGACTCCACGATTTCATACACACCTGTGTAAGAGAGAGTCTTCAGAGCAGCATGTGCTTTAGAATACATTATTTTTAATATTATAAAGTAATAAATATGATCAACATTTTTATGAATATTACTTTAATAGTTTCATTTAAAATATTTCTGTATTGTAACATTATTATTAGTATTATTTGTGACAGGTATATATGTAATATATAATATAGGTATATCAAATACTATATATTGCATCACTTTGCAATAATATATGTACAGTGGCGGAAATAAGGATGTCATGTTTTTCTCTAGGAATAGTTTTCCTAAAGGAGATGTTGACACGGAATTGAGAATTTTGGTGAAAATCCAAACAATACAAACAAAAAAATAAAACAACAACAAAAAAATCTGAAAAATGAGTTATGTGTAGTTCTGAACTACTGAAATGTATTTAATTATTTCTATAAAAGGCTTGTTTGGTGATGGCAGCTTAAAGACACCTCTCATATGGAGAATGATGTCACATAAATTGCTTACACAAACATTGTGTAAAAATCTTGATAGTTCTGTACGTTTTGTCGGTCAAATCTGATCTTTAATTTGTATTTTATACTGGATTCAAGTCAGGTGATTGGCTGATTGTCTGTCATTCTACAGCTTTATTTTCTTTGTCTGAAAGTTTCCTTGGCTGTGTTTTGGATTGTTGTCTTGCTGAAATGTCCTTCCTGGTTTCATCTTCATCATCCTGCTAATGTAGATGTTGGACTGAAGCAGCTAATATTAATTTACAATGAGAAAGGGCAGAGGGTTGCTGAAGAACTACTGAGAGATCTCAGCTGCTGTCTGGGCTTTCACTGCCTTACTACACCTCCCTTTTTTCATGTGTCATTTCATTTTATTACGCATAACTTAATTAACTAATTGGTTTTGTTGTATTTGCAAATATGAATTTCTTTGGTTGTTACCAACATCGGTGAAAAATTCATGTCAACAGCACCTTTAGAAATACGTTTTCTGAGAAAAATGGTGATGTGTTCAATACTTACTTCCCCTACTGTATATTGTGACACAATAGTATGCCTTAGCCAACAATAGAGAGCTTTTTTCCTTTTTAGTGTTAGCCTGTTGTGATCTAGCATACCTTAAGCAATATAAAATTGTGACAGTGGCAGCAAGATGGATTTTTCACATTAATACGCATTTATTTTTGCACCAGACAGATGGTAAATATGATTCATATTTTAATGATTATTATTTTAAGAAGTTAATTTAAAATAATTCAGTTTTGAACTTGTATTTTATTATTATTATGGTTATTATTATTAATATTGTTGTTGATTTATGTAAATAATATTATGAAATAAGAATATGCAAATATCTGATGCAAATGATTAACTGGAAATAGATTTTAATGAAAAATTGACAAACATCACAATTACTATACACTTTAAATATTATTTGCAAATACAAAAATATTATAATTTTACAAAAAAAGGTATATATATATATATTCATAATATTATTTACAAAAAAACATAATATATAATACAATATGTATAATAATATAAAAAATGCATGAATATTACATGTATTTATTATTGTTATTACATGTATATTGTGACAAACAATATACATGTTTTTCTTAGAATGCAAAATTGCCTATGATGCTTTGCATGTATGTGCAAGGAGAATGCTAAGACCTTCCGGTCGGCAGCTGATGTGTATAAACAGTCACATTTCGACAGCTTTGAAATGATAGTTTTAATCTATTTTATTTGCTTTTAACATCTTTGAACTAATCTTGTTGTCAATCAGTGCCACCTCCTGGACTGGTTATTTTAAAAGTGTGATCTAATGGGACAGAAAACAACTGCTGTGAGGCATTTTCCCTCGTTGTCAGACGGCATCTTGTGCCGTTTAAATGAAACCTCGTCATCTCTAAAGTCAACAGTTTCTCTTTCTTTCAAATATATAACCAACCCAAACTGATGTACTTCACCAAAATGTTTGACACACACACACACACACACACACACACACACATAACCCACTGTACTGTCCCACTGATACACTATATAAGCGAATAACTATTAAATATAAATATGTATAAAATATAGAACTGAATAAGTGTCACAAAGTGAAAATAAAGTGGCGTTTTGAAATGACAGAAAAACATAAACCCTGGTACAGACACATGGACTAGGAGAACGTTTTTCTCTCGCGCTTGAAGCACAGCTGACAGATTATAACAGCTTTCAAAGTTGTGTGTCACAAAATCACTCCGTAATTCACTCAAAACGCTATTGAAGCCCATTTTCAGATCGCAAATTACCTGTTGTAAATGATGTAACCGGAAGTTCTAAACGTTTTACCGGAAGACGGTGGTCGCTATGGCACCCTCCATGTAGCAGCCAAGAAAAAGGTCTATAGAGAGTTTTTATTTTGTTGTTGAATATTCAGCATTAGCACATTGTGATCTAGCATTACGCAATTGTAAATTAGAACAAAGTGATGGCGAGATGGCTTTGGCGCCTTACTACTGTACTTATTTTCACATCAGACAGATGGTATATTTCGCTTTTAACCGCCTCGGCTTTGCAAGGGTCGGTTTCCATTTTCAGACTGGTTATGTTAAACTTGTTAAAACTAATGACTCCCCAATTTCTTATACACCTGTGAAAGAGAGAGTCTCCCGACCAGCACGCGTCTAATGAAAGGAGGAATTTTGAGCTTCAGTGGTTTAAGTCGAAAAGCAATTACAGCATTGAATTAGTTTTCAAATTAAAAAGCAATTGAAAAGGCCCAGGGGTTAACCGTTTCCTGCACGGTCATCTCTCTCACTTTTACACATAAAGAGCGTTTAATCCCGTTACAGAATGACACTCGTTGAAAATTGAAGGCGACAGAGTTGACATGCAACTCTTTTTGTCTTCGTCATCTGTCCGCACACTCTCCGCTTGTTCAAAAATTGATGTAGCCCTATCAGAAGAGGCCTTAATTGTTTTTCTTCTCCCTTCGCTCATTCTTTCCTTTTCCTCTTCCTCATGGGGCGCACTGACAGATTCTGCTCTGAAACTTAATGAACTTTGAAATAGAACTCTCAGCCACAATTATCCCCTCGTAGGTGTGTTGTCACGAAATGATGGCACTATCTCCGCACAATTACAGAGAAAGCTGTGGCTAAACATGTGGCCGCCCTCTTCGGACCCGCTTTCTGGGTCGAGCTGGCCATTAATATTAAATGACAGAAGCGACTGGGACACTGGAGCCACGGAGTGACATTAACGCAGAATGACAGGGTGACATTTTGCCCACGTCGCAAGGAGCTTTATCCTGCGTTTCTCTATTTGGAGGCCTCTAATTGCTCGCTCACATTTTGAGACGGTGTGAGACAAGCTCTCAGAAATCGATAAACATGTTTTGGGGACTAAAGGCCATTCGGACCCCCACCCGCATCACACTCACACAACACACATTTCACACTCATACGCGTTTAGGATCAAACTGCTGTTTTTAAACACGTCAGTTAAAGCACGCAAATGCAGGCAAGAGAAGGAACTTTTGAAGTCTGTATTGTTTTGGTCATAGCTTTGAAATAAACGAAAGTTCTTCCATATCATTTTTCATTTGAAATTGTTTTACTTTTAATATTATTGCATATCATTTTGGTTCATGGAAATTCAATTAAAGTATTAAAGAATAATTAAAGTGTGGTTCCAAGAATAAAGAACAAATCCAGATTAGTAAACATTAAACAAAGAACAACAGTGAAAACAACAACAAAGTGGACACACGCACATAAACCATGACAAACAAACCAGAAAGAGACAGATAATAATACAACTGACATTAATCCCTTAATAATATACACATTTAAGCATGTATCAACTAAATTAAAAAGTCAACAATTATGAAACAAATACACTACCTGACAAAAGCCTTGTTGTCTCTCCAAGTTTTAGAAACAACATAGTAGTAGACGGTTTGGTATCAAAAGTGGCTTATATAAAAGGCAAAAGCCTCTAGATTGTTTATTTTACCAAAACAAAACATGATCATGCCTTAATTTTTAATTATTTAATTAGGTCAGTAAGGCCTGACTTTGCTTAGACAAAAGTCTTTTCACTTAACAGAAATAATGTACAGTATAGAATATGAAGTCATGGTCCAGTGGAAATAGAATTAATATTGTGTATGACTCCCATGAGCTTGGATGACTGCAATGACTCAAATAACTTATCAATAAAGTCATCTGGAGTGGCAAAGAAAGCATTCTTGTAGGGATGTCAGAGTTCATCAAGATTCTTTGAATTCATCTTCGATGCCTCCTCCTTCATCTTACCCTAGACATGCTCAATAATGTTCATGTCTGGTGACTGGGCTGGCCAATCCTGGAGCACCTTGACCTTCTTTGCTTTCAGAATATCCGGAACATTTCCGGAATGACTTTACCAGTAATTTTAAAAAAGTGCTGTTTACAAAATACCGGTAAATTCTGACATCATTAACCAGAAATGACCTCTAAATGGCTGTGCTTGTATTTGTAAGCATGGAAGGGGTCGGGCTTTTGTTGATGGTTTCACTTTTATTTAAAGCTTTAGCAATCATGCAGCTGCTTTGTCCCTGGTACGTTCAAAAGCAGAAGCGCAAGCCGTAACTAAATGTTTAGACATAGAAATATTATCTGACTAACTACTAGCAGCTTAATGTGTCTGCAAAAGCATGTTCTAAACATGAACACACTCTTTCTGGAAATTTTCCTTCTTTGTTCACACAGAGCAGCATACCGACAATTCAGCTGTAATGTTACAACTTCTCTTTCGAAACAAAATTGTTGGAACCAATTTACCGGTATTTTCAAAAAAAGGCCTGTTTACACATGATCCCTTTCCGGAAAATTGGGGATAATTTTCCATAAAGGTCTGCATGTGTGAAAGGGGCTAATAGTACAGAATTTAAAATTCATTCATTCATTTTCCTTTACCTTAGTCCCTTATTTATCAGGGATTTCCACAGCGGAATGAACCACCAACTATTTTGGCATATGTTTCATGCAGCGGATGCCCTTCTAGCTGAAACCTAGTACTGGGAAACACCCATACACACTGTCACATTCACACACACACACACACACACACACACACACTCACTTATACACTATGGCCAATTTAGTTTATTTAATTCACCTATAGCGCATGTCTTTGGACTGTGGGGGAGCACCCAGAGGAAACCCACATGAACATGGAGAGAACATGCAAACTCCACACAAATGCCGACTGGCCCAGCTGGGACTTGAACCAGCGACCTTCTTGCATTAAGGTGACAGTGCTAGCCACTGAGCCACCGTGCCGCCAGATTTAAAATAATAAAATATAATGAACTTTACCATCCATTTATATGAATAAATTCATTTGGACTTTAACAATGCCCAGCTATAGAGGCGCTGGGACATAATGACAGAGACGAGGCAGACGGGCCCTCATTACTGAGCAGATTTTGTATGGAGAGCAGAATCAGGGCTGAAGAAGATGAGACAGCGTAGGTGAGAAAGAGCCCGGGATCAGATGTGACGTTTGGACATGGCTCTGACACATGCAGTCTGAATCATGGATCAAATGGCCACTGCTTGTGCGTGTTTGTTCCTAGCGACTCGGACAAACAAGCGCAGCTGCTTTGTGACAGAAACAGAGCGATTATGCATGCATTAGTGTTTTGATTCACGCTTGTTTACCTCTCTCCCTCTGCAGGCACTTCTGTAATGCAGGTAACAGCCTTTGACGCTGACGACAGCACCACGGCGAATGGACTGGTGCACTATCGCATCCTGAGCCAGACGCCTCACATCCCCATTCCCAACATGTTTACAATCAACGGAGCCACCGGAGAGATCAGCACCATCGCTGCGGGCATCGACAGAGAGGTCAGTTACATCTCTGGTTTTGACGGACTCTTAAAAGCAAGCAGGCTTCCAAGAATCATCTGTGGTTAGGATTTTAGTTCTAAGAACTGTTGATTTGTGGTTGTGATGCATTTGGAATTCTCTTCTGGTAATAGAAGGCATCGTTTACTAGCCCTGATGTTGTTTCAGTAGAATATATGCTACTTTCTTTTAAAACCCACAAAAGAAGGATTCATAAAGTCTACATTAAATCAAAATGCAATTATTGATATATCATCGTTAATGCTAATACACTTTGAAAAAATAATCCTTAATCAAAATCTGACCATCTGACTGCAAAATCTGACCATCTAACTGTTTTCACTCTAGAACTGCTGTCCTTCTCTGATTATATCAGTGTGACAGATTGGGTGAAATATGCTTGAAATATAGCCATGCAGGGTCAAAAAACACTTTCATTGTCCTATAATCTGCATTTATTTTTACCTAATTATCCCAACGACTCCCAAATGATTCGTTCGGCGATTCATTTGTTCCCAAACCCCTCCTTAGCGCCACGCTAATCTGCGCTCATTGGTCGGATGACTCAGTCTGTTGAGATAGGTTGACTGCGTTCAACGTGAGACGAGATGTTGGAGTAGTCAGAGTGCAGAGTATATGTGTGAATTAGTAATTATTTTGTGTAAATAGTAATTATTTGGTGAACTATCCCTTTAAATCTGAAAACGTTATCATATGCTTACAAACACCTTTCAGAGTATTTGTACCATGAAGAATGTCTTGTCCTCCCTTTGTGTCTCATCAGCGTTCTAATGTAATTAGTTGTAAGCTATAGTGTGTATGAGCATGCTTGGTATAGATGGTTCCTAGTCTCCTGTGAGAAACATTCTGAAGAGACACTCTTGCACTATAACAAACAGTGCTTTTAGAATCAACTTAATGATCAGCCTGTCCTTTGAGCTGTCGGTGACCTTTTCAAGCTGAAGTGCAGCGATCTGCCCTCCCAGAACACCCCATCAGAGCAGGACAACATCCTGCTGCAGCGGCTCCAGTGGCAAAAATACTGCAAAGATCAAGGCTAAATTTCACTCAGACACACTCAAAGGAAAATAAATAAAAAAATCTGTGAAAAAAAGATGTTTTGCCAGTACCTTTTCTGTTAAATTCCATTGAGCCCTTAAAAAATACACAATGCAATTCAGTAATTTCAAATACAGGTTAAAGGGTACAGAAAAACATTTTGTGCTTTTGCATACTTCTTTGATTGTATCCATCCACCAATCCTGTTTAGTTTTTTTAAAAAAGTGTGCAAATGTTCTAGTAACCTTAAGCTTTGTGTATCTGATTTAAATAAAGCATATCGCCAGGTTATCTTTAAAATATACACTACAAAATTATATTTTCAAAAGTTTGGGTCAAAAGTAAAATTGTGAAATGTTATTGCACTATAAAATTACTGATCAAAAGTAGTTTATAATTTAATTTAATAATTTGTTCCAGTGTTTTTAAAGATAAATTTTCAGCTTCATTACTCCAGTTTTCAGAGTCACATGATCCTTCAGAAATCACTCTAATATGAATTATAGTTGTTGTTGTTGTTGTTGTTGTTGTTGTTGTTGTTGTTATTATTATTATTATTATTATTATTATTATTATTATTATTATTATTATTATTATTATTATTATTAATAATATTATTAATAGTAATAAAAGCAACACTGACTGGAGTAATAATTTCATTTAAAACTACCTACACTAAGGAATAAATAAACATTTAATAAATATTTAAGAATTTAACAACAACAATGAACAAAATAATTTTATTTAAATTATTAAATAAAATTAATATGTAAAAATGAAATGACCACAAACTTTTGACCGGTAGTGTAAATAACAATAATAATGCCTATACATCAGTGTGTATTTTACAAACAATACATGTTATGTTTTCTAAAACCTAAATTGAAATGCTAAAAATAAACACCTAAAATCTAGATGTAAACTGAATAGGATTTTCTTACTTGAAAACACAAATGGAATCACTGAATCAATCAAATCAATTAAATAGTGTCATATATCAATTGTCATGGATTGGTCAGGCTCTCACGACCCCCACTCACGAAGATCACCATCACCTGACTTCTAATGAGCACACAGCTGCATCACATTCACGAGCACCAGATAAAAGCACAGCACTCCAGTCGCTCATTGTCCGGGCTCGTCTCGACGAAAGCGGACAACTGAGCGACCACTCAGCGTAGTCATCCTCAGCTAAACAAACGATTTACTTACCTGTTCTCTTTGTATTCCTCCTAGTCTTCCTGGTCCTCCCGAATCGTCCTGTCTTCCAGTCCTTCCAAGTCTGTGTCATCCTCTGTCAGCTGTATCTGGTGTGTGCTGTCCATCCTCGTGTATTCCTGTTACCCAGCCACGGAGGAAAAGACCCCAACATCATTCCTGATCCTCCTGGCTATCCTTCATGTGCTCCTTGTTGTCATTCAATAAACACCCTAACGTTTCCTTACCTCTGTCTCCTGTCCGCTTCATAACAGAAGCCCGGACCCATAACGACGACAACATGAGCACCCTCGATCACTTTCAAGAGCTGGTGGACCAGTTGAAGCGGATTCTACAGCCACCAGCTCCACTTTCCAACGCACCACCAGCACCGAGCACTTCCGCCTCCACAGTTTCTTCTTCGGCCCTTCCTTCCAGTCCCATGGCCCGACCAGCGCCCTACTCAGGCGGAGCGGGGGAGTGCAATGGTTTTCTGTTACAATGTTCCCTCATATTCGAAATGCAACCTTCTCTATATCCCACAGATAAGTCAAAGATCGCCTACATCGTATCACTACTCTCTGGACCTGCACTTAAATGGGCTGAGACGATCTGGAACCAAGCCGGGCCGGTCATGAATTCCATCACTACCTTCACGGAGTATTTCAAAGAGGTGTTTGGACGTTCTGATGGGGAAGTAGCCGCTGGAGAGCAGCTGTATCATCTAAAGCAAGGTACTCTATCTACACAGGAATATGCTCTCCGGTTTCGCACTCTAGCAGCTGCAAGTGGATGGAATGAGAGATCGTTGTTGACCACGTACCGGCTCGGCTTGGAACCCACTCTCCGAATCCAGCTGGCCACATTAGATGATACAATGGGTCTGGAGAGATTCATCCAACATTCTCTCCGATGTTCCGATCGTCTCCGTTCCTATCAACAGGACACCATCACCCCCTCGTCTGCACTCCTCCAATCGCCTGAGTCAACAGCCTCTCCAGAACCAGAACCCATGATAATAGAGTCTGGAAGACTGACATCAGCGGAACGACAGAGGAGGCTGACCCGGGGTCTGTGTCTATACTGCGGTGTCAGTGGACACACCCGTATGGAGTGTCCCCTTCGTCCCATTCGGACTTCAGTGAGTGTATTCAGTACGAATATTGAACAATGTAAACCACTTACTACCACCGTACAAATAACTACTGCCTCTATTTCTCTCCTTGTCACAGCCCTCATCGACTCCGGGTCAGCAGGGAACTTCATCTCCCAATCCCTCTGTCGTCAACTCCACCTCCGTACTGAGGCGTCCTCGCATATATACCAGATACAACCGATAACCCAGTGCACTCGATCTTCGACCCGTATCCATCGACAATGCGAAGACATCCTTCTTCAAGTGGGGCTGTTACATCAAGAGAGGATTCAATTTCTGGTTCTGGAGGGTGCAAATATGGACATCATTCTAGGGCGCCCGTGGCTGGTGAAGCACGATCCCATCATCTCTTGGGGCACAGGAGAGATAAAGAAATGGGGATCTGGATGTACACCTACCTGTTTTCCAAATCTCCCTCTTCAAGGTCGGAACCCCATTTCTTTGTTTGCAACATCGGTCGAGAGCCCTCCTGAGAAGCAGTCTATCCACATTCCTAAGGAGTACAGCTCCTTTCATGATGTCTTCTGCCCCAAGAGAGCTTCCCAGCTACCGCCGCATCGGCCATGGGACTGCGCGATCGACCTAGTTCCAGATGCCCAGTTGCCAAGAGGTAGGATCTACCCGCTCTCGCTTCCAGAGAATCAGGCAATGGAAGATTACATAAGGGAGGCTCTGAGTCAGGGGTACATACGTCACTCAAAATCACCAGCCGCCTCAAGCTTCTTCTTTGTGGCCAAGAAGGACGGAGGGCTGCGTCCATGCATCGACTACAGGGTCCTAAATAACGGTACAGTAAAATACCGATATCCCCTTCCTCTGGTACCAGCCGCTTTGGAACAGCTCCGAGAAGCTAAAGTCTTCACTAAATTGGACCTCCGCAGCGCGTATAATCTGATAAGAATACGTGAGGGGGACCAATGGAAGACAGCATTCGTGACCCCTACTGGCCACTATGAATATGAGGTCATGCCTTACGGTCTGGTCAACGCCCCCTCCGTATTCCAAAACTTCATTCATGAAGTCCTCCGGGAGTTTCTTCACCACTTTGTAATAGTGTACATAGATGACATCCTCATTTACTCCCGGAGTGAGGCCGAACATCGCCAACACGTTGCGGAGGTCCTACACACATTGAGAGAACATCACCTCTACCTCAAAGCGGAGAAATGCTCATTCCACCAGAAGTCGATTCATTTCTTGGGATACATCATTGATCAAACCGGTATACGTATGGATGGGAAGAAAATTGAGGCTGTTCTATCCTGGTCAGAACCCACTTCCATTAAGGAGCTCCAGAGGTTTCTTGGGTTTGCTAACTTTTATAGACGGTTTATCAAGGACTACAGCAGGATTACATCACCTCTCACTAATCTCCTCAAGGGTAAACCCAAAGGACTGGAGTGGACCAAAGAAGCAGCCGCAGCCTTCCGCCTTCTTAAGAAGGAGTTCACAAGGGCCCCACTCCTGACTCATCCTGACCCAAATCTTCCTTTCGTGGTGGAAGTGGACGCATCCACCACCGGCGTCGGGGCAGTATTATCTCAACATCATGATACACCGCCCCGACTGCATCCCTGTGCCTATTTCTCTCGGAAGTTGAGCCCGGCGGAGCAGAATTACAGCATAGGAGACAGGGAGCTGCTAGCAATCAAGCTAGCCTTGGAGGAGTGGCGTCACTGGTTGGAGGGAGCCAAACATCCGTTCCAGGTGATCACAGATCACAAAAACCTCCAATATATCAAAGAGGCCAAGAGACTATGTCCACGTCAAGCCAGATGGTCACTTTTCTTCTCACGTTTTGATTTCTCCATTTCCTATCGTCCAGGACCCAAGAATCTAAGAGCAGACGCTCTCTCTCGTTTACACGAGCATCACGATCATGAAGAACTCCCAACGAAGATTCTTCCCGAACACATCTCCATTTGTCCGATCACCTGGAACGCTCCTCCAGTCGTTGCCACTCCGGAAGCCCCTGCTCCGCCGGGATGCCCTCCTCATCGGCAGTTCATACCACCTGAACACCGGGTAGATCTGATCCACTCCTTACATACCTCGCTAGGCACTGGACATCCAGGGATCAACAATACTCTCTCGCTAGTATCCCAACGATTCTGGTGGCCAAACATGGCAAGGGATGTGAGGCAATATGTTCAGGGCTGTAAGGACTGTGCCCAATCCAAGAGCCCACGTCATCTACCCGCTGGAAAGCTCCATCCCTTGCCGATTCCGAACCGTCCCTGGTCACACCTAGGAGTGGACTTTATCACTGATCTCCCTTCGTCAGAAGGTAATACCTGTATTCTAGTCATAGTAGATAGATTCTCAAAGTTTGTCAAACTAATCCCTCTGAAAGGTCTTCCCACAGCCTTTGAAACAGCCGACAATATCTTTAATCAAGTCTTCAGGTCATTTGGTATTCCAGAAGATATTGTGTCGGACAGAGGTCCACAGTTCATCTCACGTCTATGGAAAGCCTTCTTCAAGCTCCTAGGTGTGGCCGTCAGCCTCTCTTCTGGATATCATCCCCAAACCAACGGGCAGACAGAGAGGAAGATTCAGGAGGTGGGACGGTTCCTGAGGACCTTCTGCAGTGGTCACCAGAGCTCCTGGAGCCAGTATTTGGGCTGGGCAGAATATGCCCAAAATTCACTGCGGCAACCCTCCACCGGACTCACGCCATTCCAGTGCGTCCTGGGCTTCCAACCACCGCTCTTCCCCTGGGATGGCGAACCATCTGATGTCCCCGCAGTGGATCACTGGTTCCGGGAGAGCGAGAGAGTCTGGGACGAGGCTCATCAACATCTGCAGAGGGCAGTCCGTCGAAGCAAGGTAACCGCCGATAGAAGAAGGTCTGAAGAACCCAGATACACACCCGGACAAAAGGTGTGGCTATCCACCCGGGACATACGCATGCGACTGCCCTCTCGCAAGTTAAGTCCCCGATTTGTTGGTCCCTTCACCATCGTGGAACAGGTTAACCCCGTCACCTACAAACTACAATTACCCTCTCACTACCGTATTCACCCTACATTCCACGTATCACTCCTGAAACCCTATCACGATCCTGTTCTTCCCTCCACAGAGCCTGACCACGAAGAGGAACCCCCTCCTCCACTGCTCCTAGAAGAAGGAGCCGTCTACGCAGTGAAGGAGATCTTGCGTTCCCGACGTCGTGGTGGCCAGTTGGAGTACCTGGTGGACTGGGAAGGGTACGGCCCCGAAGAAAGGACATGGGTTCCCAGAGCTGATATTCTCGATCCTAGTCTCATGGTGGAGTTTCATGAGAGCCACCCTGAGTTCCCAGCGCCTAGAGGCAGAGGGAGACCACCACGGCGTCGGAGGTGTCGGCCCTCAGGAGCGGGCCCTGGGGAGGGGGGTACTGTCATGGATTGGTCAGGCTCTCACGACCCCCACTCACGAAGATCACCATCACCTGACTTCTAATGAGCACACAGCTGCATCACATTCACGAGCACCAGATAAAAGCACAGCACTCCAGTCGCTCATTGTCCGGGCTCGTCTCGACGAAAGCGGACAACTGAGCGACCACTCAGCGTAGTCATCCTCAGCTAAACAAACGATTTACTTACCTGTTCTCTTTGTATTCCTCCTAGTCTTCCTGGTCCTCCCGAATCGTCCTGTCTTCCAGTCCTTCCAAGTCTGTGTCATCCTCTGTCAGCTGTATCTGGTGTGTGCTGTCCATCCTCGTGTATTCCTGTTACCCAGCCACGGAGGAAAAGACCCCAACATCATTCCTGATCCTCCTGGCTATCCTTCATGTGCTCCTTGTTGTCATTCAATAAACACCCTAACGTTTCCTTACCTCTGTCTCCTGTCCGCTTCATAACATCAATAAGACATATTTAAAAACTATAAAGCTGTGACATAATTACAGTAGAAATGCCAGAAATATCTTTTTGAATGTTCAGGGTTTTTTAAATATAGTTTAGACATGAAGAAAAAAAAGAATTGGAAGAAACAAGTTTTTAATTCTAAAGACTTTAATTGTTTAGAATTATGATGCTTTTAATGTTCATTTAAAGATATTTTATTTTTTTATTGTATTGTTTGCATAGTGTTTAGCGCTTTGAGAAGCTGCTTTTAAATTATTATTATTATTATTATTATTATTATTATTATTATTATTAATCATTATTATTATTATTATTATTATTATTATTATTATTATTATTATTATTATTATTATTATTATTATTATTATTATTATTAATCATTATCATTATTATTATTATTATTATTATTGTTATTATTATTATTATTATTATTATTATTATTAATAATAATAGTATTATTATTATTATTATTATTATTATTATTATTATTATTATTATTATTATTATTATTATTATTATTATTATTATTATTATTATTCATTAATTTTCCTTCGACTTTGTCCCTTTATTCATCAGGGGTTGCCATAGCGGAATGAACCGTCAACTTATCCAGAATATGTTTTACACAGTGGATGTCCTTTTAGCTGCAACCCAGTACCGGGAAACATTATTATTATTATTATTATTATTATTATTATTATTATTATTATTATTATTATTATTATTATTATTATTATTTATTATTTATTATTATTATTATTATTTAAAAAATCATATGAACAGCATTAGCAGCCACATGATTTAACACAATGATACACCAAAGAAACAAATAAAACATCCAGTTGATTTTCAAGAAGAGAGTGTATCCTCATGCTCAGTACAGATATGCAAATGAAAAATCATTTCTGGAATTGTCTTGCTTGTCCTCCATTGCACAACAAGAGATACGTACATGCTTTCCAGCCTTGTTACACTTATTATTTCCAACCCCACCTAGAATTAATTCAGCTAATCACGAGGGTCTGCTTAGTGTCTACTTGAGAATGCGGTTGACTTGATTTCCGATGCATGCGTACATGCACAGACCCACACAAATGAACTCTGAGGGTCATGGGAACAGCTTTGCCATAACTCATCTGAGTCTCTGAGCCTGACCCTTCCCACCAGACGTGTTCCCCTCTTTAACCTCTTCATTAATCCCCCTCTCCATCGCTCCAGCAATCCCTCTTTCTTACAAACACACACACGCGCTCACACACACGCACACGCACACACACGCTACTCCTTAACCTCCCTCTGCTCCACTAATGAGCAGGGTCATTCAGAGGTCCATTCAATTTATCCCAGAATGCTTAAGCGGACCTGCGGGGAAGTCTTTCAACTTCCTCTTTATCTCTCCATCCTACGTGATGATCCCTTGCTTTCACGCCACACATTCTGGTCTCGTTCTCATTAACATCATATGAAAATATTGAAATTAATTGTAACCGAAGCGAGAGCTCTGTGTGCTCAATAGTACTTATTGTGATTTATAAGTCATATTGGGTTGTTGGTCGACTGTAATTGATTATTATTATTATTATTATTATTTTGTATTATTACTATTATTATTATTATTATTTTATATACCTTGTGCCATATATATATATATATATATATATATATATATATATATATATATATATATATATATATATATATATATATATACACTACCTAACAAAAGTCTTGTCATCGTTCCCAGTTGTAAGAGTGACAAACAATAACTTGACTTCTAGTTGCAGAAGGTAGATTTTTCTGATGAATCATCTGTTGAACTTCATCCCAATCATCACAAATACTGCAGTAGACCTATTGGAACCCGCATAGACCCAAGATTCTCATAGAAATCAGTCAAGTTTGGTGAAAAAAAAATCATTGTTTGGGGTTACATTCAGTATTTACATATCAGTATTATTTATATATATATATATATATATATATATATATATATATATATACGTTGTTTAAGTAATTGCAGAGATGTATGGATGCAGTCGTCCATGCTCATGGGAGTCATACACAATATTAATTCTCTTCCACTGCTCCATGACTTTATATTCTATACTGTACATTACTTCTGTTAAGTGAAAAGACTTTTGTCTGAGCAAAGTCAGACCTTACCGTCTAAATTAAATAATTAAAAATCAAGACATGATCATATTTTGTGTTGGTAAAATAAGTGTAAGACAACTTATTATTTGTTGTTTCTAAAACTTTGATAGGTGAGAAGACTATATATATATATGTATATGGTTGGCGTACCTTAACTTGCTCTCAGTGATCATTTCTGAAGATTCTATAGTCCTTTTCCTGATTATCTGACCAATAAAACGGAGTGATAATAAGACATTTAATTTAAAGGCATTGGAAAATAGAAATGAAATCCTGTTTACCTATTGGGTTACTTTTTGGAGAGTTGGGGTGATTTATTTTATTTTTTATTGTCATCTGAACTGAAATTAAATGACTATTTTTAACAGCACTGTCAGTCATGTTTTATTAAAATAAGCTTCTCTGCAGTCGCTGCAATGATTTTTTTTTTTTTTTTTTTGTGCTCAAGGGCTTTTTGGCACTACAGTTCTATTACAGTCTTCATCATCATTCCTTTGGCATCTTGTTTGAGTTGGCACATAAAGTTCTCTACCCTTCATGCCACATTAGATGACGTTTGCTGTCATCTCAACACTTTCTATTTTCTCTCTGACAAGTTCTCCTAAGTCTATACCTGGAGCAGTGACTCCTGTTAATCCAATGAGTAAGACTGATCTGGAATATGGGTCGTGGTGTTTTCTGTAGGCAGATAATCTGTCCTCCTCTCAGGACCCTCTGAGACCCTCATTAATCTAACGTGGTGCTGGTGATGATGAGCATCTCTTCCACCTGTGCTCTCCAATTAGAACTAGGACACTCGTATGTGTTTGCAAAGCCACATCGCAAATGGAGCATTTGGAAGATTTTCAACATCACATTCTCTGTCAGTCAAGACGCTGTTGGACCAGGCTAAAAGGAATAGTTCACATTAAAAAAATGAAAATTGGGTCTTTGTTTGCTCATCCTCATGTCGTTCTGTTTGTTTCTGTATAATGCAGATTGAAATATTGGACAGAATGGCCAAGCTTGTGTTTTCAAGTGAATTAGAGTGGTTGAAAATTGATGCTGATGAGCTCCAATATAAAAAAGAGAAATGATTTAAATTTAATGTTCTGTCAAATCAACCAAGCTTCAGAATCATTTTCTCTCCATATTTGTTTTCTGAAGAAACATGATGAAATCCATAATATTAAATGTCATGGATATGTATAATTAATTAGTCTTTTTTTAGGAAGTGCAGGTTAAAATTAGCCAACATAGGCTCGTTCTGAAAATGTCCCCTTATATAAATTTTTGGAGATCGCGAATTATGTAGCCAGAAGTACGCATGGCTGTATTTTATCTTTAAAACAAATGTGACGCGGCGGTATGCATGTCGGTGGACTTGAGACACAGACAAGAGTTAACCTCGATGACAAGGTTTGAGTACGGCAAAAAAACGGTTCCAGAAAGAAGGTAAGACAAAAACAGACGCCAAAAAAAATAAAATAAACAAGTAAATAATGTGGTAAAGTCTGAAAAGGTGGTAAAAATCAGGCGAGGGCTTTTCTTTTTCTGGATTGCTTTTTAAAACTGTTGGTTGGTTTAGGGAAGGAGGAGGGTGGGTCAGTCGATCTGTCAGTCAGTCAGTCAGTCAGTCAGTCAGTCAGTCAGTCAGTCGACAGCGGCCTCTGGTGGATTTATGTTAGAACAGTAGGCACGAATGGCACTCGCGCGAGACATTTGAGATCTCAAAAAGTGTACACATCGGCCTCTGGTGGATTTGCAGAAACAAAAACTGCACAAAACATAGCTTTTGGGACGTATT
The DNA here is from genome assembly GCF_903798145.1 of Danio aesculapii. Classification (NCBI taxonomy): domain Eukaryota; kingdom Metazoa; phylum Chordata; class Actinopteri; order Cypriniformes; family Danionidae; genus Danio; species Danio aesculapii. The sequence continues at coordinate 21,182,838 of NC_079445.1, forward strand.
TGGTGGTCTCCAGATTTATAGTATTTATTTACATTTTCAGAACGAGCCTGGGTTGAAATGAACATTTTTACAGATGCTAAAATGAATTTAGAAAGATGGTAATAACAGTATTCATTTAGTTTTTTTTCTTCGATATTAGTAGATCTAATAATAATAAAATCTGTTGACTTTACCCATCTATGTTGGATATTACATGCACATTAATTGACCTTAGTCTGTGATGTGGAAGAGGGCTCATTTTTGTGATTGTTTTAGAACTTCCGATTCAGCCGCCTACGGGTGAAATGACTAGAAATAATAAACGGCTGGAAACAGTCAAGCTACTTGCTCTACAAACATGTGTGTTTTTAAATATACATAACAATAAGTATAATATAATAAGAAAATATCAGTTTGCAACATCAAGCAGCATAACGAGCTGTTTTTTACGTCTAAAAATCAATGGAAGTGAATGAGACCGGAAGTCTTGAGCCAAAAAGTTTCCAATGGCTGCGCCCGCTTGTTTGTGAAGAATAAGGTCAATAGTATATCATGGAAAGGGTTATTTTAAAGGTTTATATATTTATTTATTTGTTTGTTTGTGTGTTTATTAATTTTAGATGTGACTGTGTCAGTTTAAAATTGAATAAAACAGTTTAATCCATATAAAGATTGCTTATTTTTAACCTAAAAGGTATTGATATTTTTTTAGCATGTGTTTCAGCTTTTTATTCAGGAGTCTTTCATTCAGTGTGGGTCCTAGGATAAATTGCTAAATTGTACAGATTCTCATTGGTCATAAACCAGATATGGTCACTTTGATTACAACTTTTATTTCTTTCTTTTTTTGAAGTTTTGTCTGAATGAAGAAAAGAATGCTGAAATTGGAACTGTATCTTCTTTAACTCTATCAGAATAATGACATATACATAACTGTCTGAGTGCCATAAGTACTCTTTTTCAAAGTTTACTTTCCTGCGACTCAAGAAGTATTAAAGATGTCTCTGGATGATTTTAGATTCAGGTTCTTTGCAAAAGTCCAAAATGGAGCTTATTTCCCTCTATTAAAGAAACAGCATATAACATACCTGTCTGTGTGCCAAAATATATTCTGAAACGGTCATGTTGAGGCACATTAGCTTGCCCTCAGTTGTCATTTCTGAAGATTCTATATTTGACTACTTTTTCAGGATTATTTGGAAGAACAGATTTTGTTCATTTTAGCATATTTTGAAGCTGACAAGAGCTCAGACATGTTAGTATTGTAACTGCATATGATGCCTTTGAAATGAATGACCTCAAAGTATATTTAATGCACCTTGAGTTACAAGTATTCAAACTTTTATGCACTTAGAAATGTCTTGTGCAGTTGTTTAATGCAGTACTTATTAACGGTAAGTAATCTAGATATAGTTTTCAGCTTTAATAATTTTTTAGTATTACAGTTTTTGTTGGGATCATTCAGTGCAATTTTTATCAAATAAATAGAGTGATTATAAAAGAGTTATTTAATACAGTTACTTTGTTTAAAAGCATTGAAAAAAGAGGGATTCTCAATTTACTTAGTGGAAATTTGAGGTGTTTTATTTTATTGTTATTATTTTCTATTTTAATTTTTAACATTATTCTGTTTGAAATCCTTAATAAAAACCAACTTATTTACTTACAAGCTTACTATTGCATTTTTAAATTAGTTATTATTAGATACACTTTTTATTTGCTGTATTGTACATTTCAGTTTCGTTTTAGTTCATTTCATTAATGATTTTGTTACTTTTAGTTTAATTTTTAAACACATTTCTATTTATTTTTTTAAATACTTAGTTTTAGTTTTAGCAGTTATAGTTTGCACAGTTAAGAGAACCCTTCCAGTGTCTACCAAAGTTAATTTAAAATGTTTTACACAGCCTATATCAACTCTTATGCAAACATTTTATTAATAAAAATTTAATAATTCTTTAAACAAACACTGAATCCAAAACAAATATAGGTAAAAATGTAAAATTCCAACAAATGATTTTAGGTTAATGATCATTCTGTACATTAGTAAAAAATGCCTAGTTTACATTTTTTAGCAGAAAAAGAAAATATAAAACATATGTTTTATGTTTATTAAGAAATGAAAAAACGATCTAAAATCTACAGATGATTCTTTACACAGCTGCAGGCCAGATTTCACTGCAGTGAGCTGTGTTGGGGAAAGTTACTTTAGAAAGTAATGCGTTACAATATTACGTTACTCCCAAAAGTTACTCGTTGCGTTACTTGGTTACTTTTTACAGTGAATAATGTGTTATTTTACTTTTGAGTTAATTTTGCGTTACTTTTCTATTACCTCGCTGAGGTTTGATCTCTTTTAGAACTGTCAGAGGAGTTCTGCAATTAACAACACACTGTTTAACCTATACCTTCATTTACCTTTAAAAACACATCCAAAAATGTATATTTTAGGATAATGTTATCTCAGAACCTCCTGACCCAGAGCTATAATTGTCATATTTACAGATTAGGGCTGGGTGATATTGCGAAAAAATATATATAGTGATATCACATTTCATATCATTCCATATCGATATTTATTGAATATTTTTTAACAATACATTTAGGAATATTGAATTTTTTTTGTTTAACCACTTTATTTTAATTCACCAACATTACTAACCAAATAGCTGATCTCTGTATAATAAAATTAACATAAGAGACTCTTAAACTTGATAAATAAAATGTTACAAAGTGTGTGCAATGGAAAAGGTAGATCAACATCAGAAATGTGTCAATAATAATGATATAGTAAACGTAAACAAAACAAATTATGAAAATCAAATCTGAGCTTTCAAGTAAAGAAACAAACCATCATTATTCAAATAAATACTCCAACATTGTGAAGTTGAATGACTAGATTACCCACTATGCTAAAAACTCTTTCAGATGGGGTGCTAGTGGCTAGTAGGGTTGCACAAGAAAAGAAACCAAAAAGCCACTCTGGCGACATTCTCACATCCTTTTTTATTTACTATCTCTTCACTGCTGCTATACAGCACTTCTTTTTGCATGTGTTGTTATTCTGACCTGAAGTGATAAGCAAGAGTGTGTGCTTTCCTTCACCATTTTCTATGGCGTTTCTTGTAACTAGGCGACCATTTTCTCAGAGGATAACAAATGGACAAATCATTGCTGCTGTTCCTATGCAAGTTTATGGAGAAAAGTAAAAACCGCTGCAGTGTTTGGATGTGCTGTGTTTGTCTGAGGTAATTAGTCTACCGTTACTGAAATGTGTATATTCCATACAAAGTGTATAGCAGATTGGTTAGTTCTACTTACATGAATCGCAGTGCGCTCGCGGCATTCTGAAAAATTCTGATGTTTTTCGACTAGGTGTACCTGGAAAATGTGCGCGCGTCTCCATTGGAAGTGATAAACTGACACCCTAAGCTTATTGGCACTCAGCAGCCACATTTTGATAAAGCTATAGCACTTCATATTGAAATACCATACCGAACTTTCTAGATAAACTTCAATTATTGATATTGATAATGGTGTTCGGTCAATAAATAAGGATTTCGAGTTTATCGCCCAGTCCTATACAGGTTATTAAAAGTTTAAAGCAATGTGTTTGCTACTTTTTGTACTATTTGTCTTTAGTAAAATCACTGTCCATTGAGACTATTATCCCCTTTTCTTCGATGCACTCAAAATAATGCATACATTCTTTCATTGACTATGTTATTCATTGTGACTGCTTTAATTTTAATTCAACAATTTATTTTTTAAAAGCTAATTATATCAAATAAAAAGTAACTCCCGTTACATTTTTTAAAAAGTAACTAAAATAGTATTACTTAATATTATTACTTGTATTACATTACCTCCAACAGACATTGAGTGCTTAAGAATTCTGAAAACAATATTTTGGGGGTGGGGGTTGGGGGGTTGCCAAATATTCTTTTTTTCAGTAAATATTTTTCAATATCTGAGTTTTTGACTTGTTTTTGGATAAATAGTTTTAGCCTTTAGTTTTTGGTTGTTAAAATAGCCTTGGTTACTTAGTTAAAGAACTAAGAATTAAAGAATTAAAAATTATTAAATTGACTAAGACATTGCCATTCATGTCCATAGAGTTTAGATTGTGACCTTATATGAATATAAGCAGCTGTCTAGACACACATACGCACTCACACACAGACATCTATATCCTAACATTTGCCTTTCTCCATCTGTCTCTTTCACATCCACATTTTCTCATCAGGAGCGTAATCCTCCTTCATCAGTACCTGTAGACTAATTGGAATATTTATGCAGTAATTAGTGAGTTTAAGAAGCCTGGCGAAGCTGGGAGTTCACATTCACTTTAATGTCACACACATCTGATCAGGTCTGAATACCAATTACCCTCTCACACCGAGACCCCTCACCTCCACACAGCTCTTTAACCTGCCCGCCATCACCTGTCTGATTACAGACGATAACAAGCAGCTCCATCACCACCTTTTACACTGCATGCCTCAAACTGCAACTGGCATCTTTTCTTATGATGCTCTTTGCAAATACGTCCATCTTATGCACTTATTCTCTATACCTGTCATTCTATTTCTTCTCTTTTGCACTGCATGAACGTGTTACATCATCCGGGAAGGAATTAAATGGATTTGGTTCTCATGTGTGCTTTTATGGGGTTAGGAAAAGGATGTTTATTCAGGTAGAATTCAAATGTTGAAATGTAAAAAAAAAAATCTAGCTTTCTCTGTAGAGGACAAAAGGAAAATTGGAAGAATGTTCACACTGTTTATTTTTATACAGCTGATGGGGATCACACACCGTCTAGTTCAACTTAAAATGGTGACCAAACTGAAAGCTTGATGGTTTAACGAACTGAACAATTAATATATTAAATGTATTATTATTACTATTAATATTAATACTATTATTAATAGTAGTATTATTCTCATCATCATTGTTGTTGTTTTTGTACCTGTTATTTATTATTATTATTATTATTAGTAGTAGTAGTAGTAGTAGTAGTAGTAGTAGTAGTAGTAGTAGTAGTAGTGTTGTTGTTGTTTATTTCCATTGTTATTAATTACCATTTAAGTTATTGTAACATTCCCTAAATACAATTTGTATAAAAAATTAATAATAATAGTAATAATAATAAATATTATTATGATTATTCGTATTATTATTATTATTATTATTATTATTATTATTATTATTATTATTATTATTATTATTATTATTATTATTATTATTAATGTTATTTTTATTATTATTATCATTATTATTATCATCATCATCGTCGTCGTTGTAGTTGTTGTTGTACATGTTATTTATATTTATTATCATTTTTATTATTATTATTATTATTATTATTATTATTATTATTATTATTATTATTATTATTATTATTATCGTTGTTGTTGTTGTTGTTGTTGTTGTTGTTGTTATTTATTTTACCATTAAGGTTATTATAACATTACCTAAATACAATTTTTATACAGAATAAATAATAATAATAATAATAATAATAATAATAAGTGTATGGGTGTTTCCCAGTGATGGGTTGCAGCTGGAAGGGCGTCCGCTGCGTAAAACATATGCTGAATAAGTTGGCGGTTCATTCTGCTGTGGCGACCCCTGATTTATAAAGAGACTAAGCCGAAAAAAAAGAAAATAAATTAATGAATGAATAAATAATAATAAATGCCATTATTACTATTATTATTATTATTACTATTATTATTATTATTATTATTATTATTATTATTATTATTATTATTATTATTATTGTTACTATTATTATTATTATTATTATTATTATTATTATTATTATTATTATTATTATTATTATTATTTCATCTTCAATTTGAACACCAAATTTTATTTATTTATTGTTTTATTCACTACTTATTTAATATTATTATTATTTGTATTATTATCATTTGTATTTTTTTATATATATCTTTCTCTTATTCTAAATCAAGCAGCATGTGAGAGCATGTGTGAAGAACATAGTAAAACCTGAATGAAAAAGATTAGTGGTCAACCGGTGTCGACTGCCATTATTTGCCCTTTTTTATTTTATTGGCACTGGCATTTTTCTTTCTGTCTGTCAGGTCTCATAAACTGTGCTTTTATTTTGGCCGTGCAGAGAATACGAGCCCAGATGCACAGGAGCTACCGCTATCTGTCTTCATTAGTTTACATGACATCAACCATCAGCCACTCTGATCTCCAAGATATTGCCATTGTCTTATAAAATAAGCATTGGTCAACCTCAAAAAAAAAGCTTGCCAGGACAATCAGATATTAACATTTCATACAACAGAAAGTATTTAAGAATTCATAAAAACATGTAAACAGTGACAGAATTTTAAATCCCATTGTGCTTTTCAACTAAACGTAGCATGAATGTTCATTTTATTTGTCAGATTGATGTATGACAGTGCTTGGTCACGGATTGAAATCACAGTAAAACAAAGTGCTTAAAACTTGTGCAGTGGAAGTGAGGCATATTTTTTCTATGTGTGTGTGTGTGTGTGTGTACTTGTTTATGTGATTTACGAGGACACAAAATTGTATAATGACATGACCTAAGTGTTACGTTGTTAAGTTGGTTTACGGGGACATGCCTTGTGTCCATGTAATTCAAAATAAAAATAAAAATCATGCTTAACAGGTTTTGTTGACAATCAAGTGTTGTCACAGTTTCCTGTAAAGGTTGGGATTTGGGAAAGAGTAAAGTTTTACAATATAAATGACATTACGCCTATGGAGAGTCATTATAAATGACACACACAAGTATGCATTTGTATGTGTGTATACTTGGCAGTTCATTGCACTGTGGCGATCTCTGAATTAGAGATTAAAGCCAAAGAAAAATTAATTAACGTGTGTATACTTGTCTAAGTGGTTTACGAGGACACAAAATAATACAATGACATGACTTGTTACTTTGCTGTTTTGGTTTACGAGGACATGCCTTGTGTCCTTGTAATTCAAAATAAAAATAAAAATCATACTTAACAGGTTTTTTTGACAATCAAGTGTTGTCACAGTTTCCTGTAAAGGTTGGGATTTGGGAAAGAGTAAGGTTTTACAATATTAATGACATTACGCCTATGGAGAGTCCTCATAAATGACACATACAAGTATGCATGTGTATGTGTGTATACTTGGCAGTTCATTGCAATATGGCGATCTCTGAATTAGAGATTAAAGCCGAAGAAAAATTCATTAATGTGTGTATACTTGTCTAAGTGGTTTACGAGGACACAAAATAATATAATGACATGACTTGTTACTTTGCTATTTTGGTTTACGAGGACATGCCTTGTGTTCTTGTAATTCAAAATAAAAATAAAAATCATACTTAACAGGTTTTTTTGACAATCAAGTGTTGTCACAGTTTCCTGTAAAGGTTGGGATTTGGGAAAAAAGTAAAGTTTTACAATATAAATGACATTACGCCTATGGAGAGTCCTCATAAATGACACAAACAAGTATGCATGTGTATGTGTGTATACTTGGCAGTTCATTGCACTGTGGTGATATTTAAATTAGAGACTAAGCCGAAGGAAAATTAATGAATGTGTGTATACTTGTCTAAGTGGTTTACAAGGACACAAAATAATATGACAGGACTTAAGTGTTTCTTTGCTAAGTTGGTTTATAAGGACATGTCTTGTGTCCTTGTAATTCAAAAAGATTAAAACATCATACTTAACAGGGTCTTTTGATTTTCAAATGTTGTCACAGTTACCTGGAAGGGTTGGGATTAGGGGTAGGGTAAAGTCTTACAATATAAAATATATTACACCTATGGAGAGTCCTCATAAATTACACATACAAGTATGCATGTGTGTATACTTGGTAGTTCATTCCGCTGTGGTGACCTCTAAAATAGAAACTAAGCTGAAGGAAAATGAATGAATGATTGCATGAATGTGTGTATACTTATCCATGTGGTTTACGAGGATACAAAATTGTATAGTGACATGACCTAAGTGTTACTTTGTTAAGTTGTTTTACGAGGACATGCCTTGTGTCCTTGTAATTCAAAATGATTAAAAATCATACTTTACAAGGTTTTTGACATTCAAATGTTGTCACTGTTTTCTGTAAGTGTTGGGAACAGGGGGGGGGGGGGTAAGGTTTTACAATATAAAAGTACATTACACCTATAGAGAGTCCTCGTAAGCGACACATACAATTATGTGTGTGTACCTTGTATTCATCTTTGAATCAAGCATTTTGAAAATGTATAACAGCAGATTGTTTACTGTCAGGGTTGAGTTTAGGGGTGGGGTTGAAGGAAGAGGACAGAATATAGAGTCTGTCCAATATTTTAAAAATCCTTAAATCTTTGTGATGTCCCCATAAAGATAGCTGTACAAGTGTGTGTGTGCATGTACTGTATGTGCGTTAAAAGCCCTGCATGTCTGTTTCTGCAGCTCTGTGAATCTGTTCGAGCCAGATTGTCCTGGCTGTTGCTTTTCATTACCTGTCTCTTGTCTCTGCCAGAGGCCATGTGGTCTGTGTGTGTGTGTGTGCACGTGTATGTGTGCGTGTATTTATATACAGTATGTGTGTGTGCTCTCCTAGTTGTGTCAGGTCTGGGTTAGAACGTGTCCACTCTGCCGCGCCTGATTAGGGAATCGATCGGTGTGAAGTCTGTGTGTGTGTGTCCCAGTCATTCCCAAGTGATCCAAAGCTTCCTGTATGTGCGAGATGAGGAGAATCATAAGTTCTCTCTCCTCCGTCATGCGATCGTCTCCTTCCCCTTATCACCTCTCCTGTCCGCAGGGACGAGTGCGGTGTCGGGGAGAAGTGAGGTCAGGGCCCGTTGGGCTGTGAAATGCCCCTCATAACAGTTGACTCAAGCGTGTGAGAGTCTGTATGGGTGAAACTAGGATCTGCTCTCCAGTCGCCCCGATTCTGCCAGTTGTCCTGAGGTGCAATCGTTTTACATTCTCTTCAGGACTGGAAATGTGTTTAAGCTCGTCTCTTGGTGTCACGTTCCCGTCCCTTGCAGCCAGCACTGTATGAAATGTGTGTGAGATTAATTACACACTGATTTGTTTCTCTTGTTCTCTGCAGAGCATAACCAGAGGAGACAGTATTGATATTTCATTATGGTGTTAATAAAGGTCAGCCGCTATTGAGTTCTCATTAATAGAGCCGAACTGGGCAATATTAACGAGAAGACGCAGGTTTTAATGACTCTCAGTGTGTGTCCGCAGTTCTCTGTGGTTCTTTAAGTGCTTTAAAACTGTGAGTGCTCCTCTGAGGAGTCCCTGACCTGCCTCTTAAATACACCTACATGAAGGAGACAGAAATATGGATGAATAGACGGAAGGGGAAAGAAAGCTGTCTGGGCAGTTCGTTAATTACCAAATGGTTTCTATATGAACCAGTTTCACGCAGGCTTGCAGGCATCATAAGGTCACGTTCATTGAGCTAGAACAAATTCAAGTGAGCTTTGGAGATAACCAAATGAATATTTAGTGACCACAATGCATATTTCCCTGTAGAAATGATAGCATAAGATATTTATTCATACTGAATGAATTTACTTCTACCGATAGGAGGATCATATTCAGAGAATATCATAGACAGAGAGAGATACATGATATGCTGCCTTAAGCAGATCAAATTAGGGTTTCTTAGTAGTCAGGATGATTCTCAAACATTGATTTCAGAGATGCATGTTTGCCTTACAGTATATTGCCTGTGAATGCAGCTTTTTATAACTCATGATTTAATGAGCTGTCTAATAATTCACCTTACAAAAACAGAAACTCATTAGCAGTGTTTCCATTCACCTCATTTTATGCGCATTTTAGAATATTACTTATTAATAGAAATGCCAACTTAGTAGGATAATTTTTAAAGGGCCACGAAACCCCCCTGTTTCAGCAGAGTGTTTTCACACCTCTAGTTTGGAAAAAGTCAGAAAAGTGGGTGTGTCTAGCTCTGTTTAGGTGGGAGTGTTGGGGGAGGGAAAGAGGGAAGGTTTTAGATAAAAGTGGGAGTTTCCGTTTGGGCACGCGCTGATACTTACAGCGGCAAAACAAACACACAGACGCAGGGGAGAAAGACAGTGACTGTGTTTACATGGACATCAGTAATCTAATTATTTGCCAAATCATTAATTTGTCGACATTAACTGAAGTTTGGCACTTTTACTTTCATTCTAGAACATTTTATTGCTTACCCCCTGTGACAAACCAGATTATTGCATAGATAGAACTGCTGGAAGAGTGCAGTTTTAATGGAATCTTTGATACCACACATCGCATCAGAGAAAAAAAATCCTTTGCATTTCTCTGTAACTTATATGCACTCGGTAGGTAGCGTCAGAAAGCCGTGTGTGTATAGACTATTCTGTCACAAAATGCTGCGACAATTCTACATTACGGTAATAGTTTGATTGCGGTGTTTACATGTTTACACTTGGAGAGCAGCATTTACAGCAGATCTTTCAGTCTATAATATTGTAGTGATTTTAACGTCCTGTAAACTGAGTAAATAAATCATTTTGACTAAGGTCTGTCTTTAGAAACTGAAAGAGTACTGCTGACGATACTGACTAACTTTTCCACCTAAATAAACAAACCAAGACCACTGATCGCTTACTTACCAAATCTGTAGAGACAGGACAATCAACACGAACTAGAACCGCGTCTTTTTTAAAAGAAGACAAGCGGCAAATTGGGATTTAACCTTTTCTAGATGCAGAAAGCTCTCGGGTAAAAATGTTCCTTACAAACGTATTTCTGTCGCGTGTCGCATGCATGGTAGTCCACATGTGAGTCCAGCTGCGCTCTCACAGCAGGGAAATGAAAACAAAACCTTGAAAACAAAACCTTGAAACAGGAAAACACTGACGAACTGTGTCTCCAAACAATTCTTCTTCATCCACTTGTTTTTACAACACAACGTGGCGTCTCTCTACATTCTGAACACTGTAACAGGTAAAAACTTTCTTGGAAGCTATCATGCATATTAACGAAGTTGCACCGCATACACAACAGAGCGCGCTGATTGGTTTTGAACCAAGTCTTCCTCATGAATTAATGCTGCACGCTCAGAGACGTCACGATGCACTCGCAGGTACAGGCATCCACTCTCCTTGCTGGAATACACGCAAGTATCTCATCGCTGTGTTGCAGCTTCAAATTTTTGTTTGAAACTGAAAGAGCGAATTTGCTCGAAGTAACGCAAAAACAACCTATTTTCAACCTATTTTTGAAATATATGTGTCCTAATATTGTTTATAGCAGCGTGGGACACATGACTGTCAACAGCTCAAAAGGTGTGTTTTGGTGTTTTGTGACCCTTCAAACTTTCCATTTATTGTATTTTTTAACATCTGCCCCTTCGCCAACCCTAAACACCAACCATCACAGTAATGTAAAAACGGATCTGGAGTCTTCTCTAGAAGTATAGCTGATTAACCACAATAAATATTTATATTATTTATTAAATTTCCCATTAATTGTATGTTATTAATGTCTACCCCTACCCCAACGCTAAACCCAACCGTCACAGTAATGTAAAAACAGATCTGGATCTGAAGTCTTCCCTATTAGTATAGCTGATTAGTCATGTGGATGGATGATAACAGCTTTCTGAGCTTACCAGTAGGCGCAGAAGGCCCCTACTGGCTCATATCTAAAAGCTGATAACCACTGATAACACCTATTCCTTCAAGTGATAACATTCAAAGTTGGTGGCTGCTTTTACTGAATCTTTTGGTTTTGGTAACATACAGAGAGTGACTTGCGTCTATTTGCCGCAAAAATATAAAAAAATATATTTATAATATAACGCCGTGTGTCTTCAGAGATCATTTTTGGAGGAGCCAGAAGACCAGAGAGTTAGAAGACACTTCCTGCCAGTGTTTAATTGTTGTAAAATGTATGAGATGACTAAAATAAAACAAAAGCAAGCCCCCAAATTTAAAGCATCAGGATCTCCAGCAGGGTCTTGTGATGCTTTCCATTGTGCCACAGCAGTCAGTCAGTCAAACCCCGTCCCCCAGACCAGTCTCAACGGGGCACTGACTCGTCCTTCACTCCCCCTACTTCCTGTCTGCAACAACACAAGGCTTTTGGCCAACCGGATTAATGCGGCTGAAGCTGAAAGAGGCAGAGGAGAGACTTTGGCTGGGGCTCAGCTCTCTGTCTCCTCCCAGTGTGTGGACTAACTGGAGTCAGATTCACCCAGGCATGGACAGGGCCACACTTTCAGATCTGTGCCCACAGGAATGTTGGCCATGCAACAACAAACACTTCCATGGGTCTGTGTGTGTGTGTGTGTGCACTCGTGTTTCTATCCATCTGTTGCCCTCGCAACCTCTGCTTTTCATCCGTGGTTACAAACAGGCTGGTTCATGTCCGCTGATGAAGAGTTGTTTTTGCGCACTGATTATCAGTGTGTGGGGGAGTGTATTTCCATAAATAGTGAGTGACAAAGTATCAAAGCAGAACAAAGCTCACAGTAGCCTCTTGTCCTAATTAACAGAAAAGCCTGAATGCAAACGCAGACAGACAGATAGACAGACGTATCCCCAGACAAACACAAAGAGCCGCCATTTACCAAACACAGGCGGTCTCAAAGTCTTTGCAGGATGGCTTTGTGTAGGCTTAGATGGCAAACTTTTGGACCGCTTGGCTGCTCCATCACAGAAAATGGATGAAAAGGGTCCCTAGTCGTTTGTTAGAGACAACACTAACAAAATGGTTTCCTAGGGTTTCTTGTTTTTGGACATGCAAAATGATTTGTGTAGACTTTTATAAACGGTCATAATTTGTCATTTATGTATGATGTGTCTCTTCGTTTGTTTAAAGTGTATTTGTTTTGTGTTGTTTCAGAAAGTCTCTCAGTACACCGTCATAGTGCAGGCCACTGATATGGAGGGAAGCTTGAACTTTGGTCTGTCCAACACCGCCACAGCCCTCATCAGCATTTCTGACATCAATGACAACCCTCCAGAGCTGGACTCTAAAACTGTGAGTAAATAACTGTGGGAGCATTTGCAGAATGATGTGTTTCAAAACATGCAGTATATTACCAAATCATATCTGTAAACGCAGGCTCATTCTGAAAACGTAGCCCTATATACGTTTCTGGAGATCGCGAATTATGTAGCCAGAGGTATGGCTGTACTACGTCTTTAAAATGAACGCTACGGAGTGGTATGATGACGTTCCTTTTCACGCTTACTAGCTGACCGCTTACCTGCATGTGGACGGCTTTTCCGCTGTTACCAGTTTATCCGGTAGCTTGAGACAAATGTCAGCGGACTTGAGATGCAGAGCGGAGTTGACCTTGATGACGGGGTTTAAATCCAGTAAAGAACGGCTCCAGAAAGCAGATCAGATGAAAACAGAAGCCAAAAACTAAAATAAACAAAGAATGAAGAGAATGTGGTAAAATCTGAAATTGTGGTAAAAATCAGATGAGGGCTTTTCTTTTTCTACATTGTTTTTCAAAACATTGCGGTTGGGTTTAGGGAAGTGGGTGGGCGGGTCAATCTGTGCTTTTTAAAACACTATTGGTTGGGTTTAGGAAAGGGGGAGGACAGGGCCATTGGTCGGTTGGTCACTTAGTAAGTCAGTCAGTTGACAGCGGCCTTTGATGGAAATTTGTACACACACAGCGGCCTCTGGTGGAGTCGCGAAAACAAAAATTGCAAAAAAACATAGCTTCTGGGACGTATCTTACTCTCTCCAGAAATGTATATAGAGGGACGTAATCAGAATGAGCTTGAGTTGATATTTGTTCTACATACAAAGACTCTTACATAAGGATGGAATTAAAAGATCATACATCCCAGGTTGTTGATTACAATTATAAATGTATCCATTTGTTATGTTACAAGTTTTCTGAAATGTTCTATTTAAAAATATGCAAATTATCCATTATCAATTTAAATCTGCACTAATTTGCATACATCTCAAGAACAAATATTTGAACACCGGATAAAGCCAAGTGCAAAAATCTGGTTTCTTTTTGTTGACATATTAGAGCCAAGGGTTTTTACAGATGGGATAATCTGCTGGTGTCACTCCATTTCTTTTCTAATTTAGGAATAAATTATAGAATCAGACAAATGATATATGAACAAATCTACTGTATGTATAAAAAACTTAAGCATATAGATAGAATGGGAATATCTGGAAATTATGGCAATGAAAGTGTTAAATTTGGTAAACAGTTTGTGTAAGAGGCTAAGATTTACTTTAGCTGTAGTTGATTTGAAACTATTGTGTATGTTCATTAACATTTACAATGAGCACTTTTAATCAAACAACAACAACAGAGATTAAAAATGTATTCGATGTTTACACAGATTCGAAAAGTTATTCACTGCTCTGACTAACTTTATAAATCAATAAGGATTAATGTACATTTCAAACTATGCCATGTGTAACACGGGGAGTGACACAGACAACTGATTTTAGGATCCACTTGCAGGTTTATTCGAAGTCAGGCAAGCAATGGTCAACACAGGTGTAAATAGATGCATAAAGGCAGTCCAAAATCATAGTATAAACACAGGGGAGAGGTCAGAAGGCAGGCGGTGAACAGGGACAAAAGTATAAACGAGACTAGGGTCAAAACACAGGAAAACAAGACTAGGAGAAACGCGTTGTATTGTCACTTTACAGAAAACAAGACTCGGCAATGTGAATGAGTGTGTGCTGCTTAAATGGTGTTTTTAATCAGTCTTTGATGATCCTCAGGTGGTGCGAGTGTAATCAGTAGAGACTTGGAGCAGGTGTGAGTGTGTGTGTGGCATGACTGAATATGTAGTCCATTTGCAAACAGATTTGTAATTCATAAGGATTGTGAGTGAGATCCAGCGATCTAGGAGTTATGATCGCTGGTGATCGTGACACCGTGTAACTTTACATTGATTTATTTTTAGCACCTGAATACAGATCTTCAGCATTGTTTATTTAATTCATTTGTTTCTTTGTTCACTTGTATTTATTTGTGCATTTCTAATTTGTTCATTTGTTGTTATTGGTTAGGCTATGCAATTAATTGGAGGTGATTATGCACGCATTTTGTCAGTAAAAGCCGGTTCTGTTATCAGCAGCAAATCTCCAGCAGGTGCTTTCAGATTGTGATAATATAATGACAGCTGTTTGCTTAGCTTCTCAATGAACTACAGCACTGTGTTGCTTCTATGTGAAAGCATGTGAAAATACCCCTTTATTAACAATATTTTTTTACTCACTTCATAACCTTCTTCGAGTGTTTGAAGCTGCGGTCACACTTGACTTTTCCTCCCATAGACTTCCATTCATACGCACCCGAATGTGTCAGACCGGAAACGCAGGGTCATGCGTGAAGTTTCGCATGTCGCTGCGGTGCAAAGTTCAAGCTTGGTGAACTCTGACCTGCAAAATTGTATCACTTGACTGCGTGAGACCAATCGAGGATCAAAACACGACCTCTCTGGACATAAATTTAATACATGGAGCAATCGCTCGCTTTTTTAAATATCTAATAAGCTTGTTTAATCCCACCCCTTTTCGCAGCACAGTACGACAGAATTTCGCACACACAAAGCCCAGTGTGACCGTAACTTAAATTAAATTCTTCTATGAGATGATCGGTTGTGCGATTAATAGTCACGTTGAGTCAATCAAGGCAGTTAATTCTTCTGTTCATTCGACAATCGTTATGGGTATTTGCTGGGTTTCTTTATGAATGTTTAATGTTTAGGTGCTCAAAAGCGCCCTCTGGCCTTTCAATGACATACTACAGATCACACAATCATGCTTCCCAGAAAAGAAGTGCATGACAATCATGCTTTTGATTGATGTTGATTGTGAGTTTATATTGATTGATCGTGCAGAGATAGTTATTGGCAATCAATTACTTAATTTTTTTATCAATATTAATTAGGATATTTTTTGCTATAATGAGGATGTTTTCACCTTAATCTGAAAAATGATCAGATCAAAACTATAATATGATCAAATCCATCAATTTTGTGATTCGTTGAATCCCATGATGTTAGTGCTACTGAATGGAATTTCCAAACAGACCATGAGAGAAACAATAATCATAATTTTGAAGTCTTTGGATATATTAAGTGCAGTTAAAATTGACAGATCCACATTAAATGCAATTAAATGTATAATTTAAGTTTATTTGAACGTAATAATAAATAAATAAATAAATAAATAAATAAATAAATAAATACACATCTCAATGTGACCAGTGAAAAACGAAAGTGTTATAATATTTGTATTTTAATGCTTGTTTGAATATAATTCCTCCACATTAAATGCTATTTTTTATTATTATTTGTACAGCACTGAAACAGTAGTTGCTGCTTATAGAGAATGTTCCAAATCACTCCCTTATGAGGTGCCACGGCGGTTAGAATGCTGCCTTGTAAGATTAGGTTTTGGAAGAAATCTGAAGTAGGCCTGTTTGGACACATTCCCCTCCTCATTACTCCAACTTCTGAATGCTAACGCTGTCTTGATACTCATTTAATTCACACAATGCTGTCTGACAGCTGGAGAAACCTACTGGAGCTGTGAAACAAAGAGAGCTTCGCTAAGCGCAATGAATTCTGGGAGGTGATGAGGGAAGGGATGGAGTGAAATGGAGGGTGCAGGGAATGAGAGAGATGTGAGATCAGTCTCTCTTTCTCTCTCTCTCCTCATGCCAACTCTGCCCCTTAGGTGACTGTAGTTTCTCTCCAGGCATCTGGCTTCAATCCCCTCTCATCCACCCATTTTTTTTTCTTCTTTTCTCTTTCCCAGTATCCTCCATCTCCTGTTTTCTTTATCTCCGTATCTCTACACTTCTCTTCCCACATTTACCAGTGTTTGTTTCTGTCAGCCTTCATCTCTCTCCTCTCCTTCCTTCTCTGCTTAACCATTTATCTCCTTCCCTCGATCCTTCTCTCTGGCTTTGGGTGTCTATCTCTCTTTCCGTTTCCATTTATTTCCTGCTATCTGCCATCCTTCTTTTATCGCTCTCTGGCAGCGCTCATCTCTGGTGCCCTTGCGTTCTCTCTCTCATTAAGTAATATCCCCAGGCCTCTGCCACGCTGTCTGATGCTGAGGCATTCTGAATTATTTTGCACTTTTTTTCCCTACCTATAATATTTATTTGAAGGCCAAGCGATACTTAGTGAATCGGTACGACATCTATCATCTGGCATCAGATGGTCTTGCTCTTCATTTTAATTGGTGTCATTTTATTCTCAAACGTTGTTTTTGGGAGGAATAGATGCTTGTGGACAGATCCCTCCACCTCTAATGCCTGCTGTTGTTGGTGGGTTTGAGATGCAGTGAGCTGACAGGGGTATAGACTGCCCGCAGTGGAAACCTCAGGGGTTCATAGGGTCAAGGTCAATGGCTATTTTGAGGTCATGACCCCATTGACCCTTGCGCGTGTGTGCATTGATAGGGCTTAAAGTTTTTTTTAGAGATAGTTGATCCAAGAGCTTTAAGTTCAAGTTCAAGTTGCTTTATTGGCATGACATTTTGTACAGTATTGCCAAAACATTTTATTCAATTCAATTCCATTCAATTCATCTTTATTTGTACAGCACTTTTACAATGTAGATTGTGTCAAAGCAGCTTCAGATAGAAGATTTAAATATGAATAAGATATGTTATATAACAACATCTTCAAATTAATAAAATATACAGTAAATAAGAAATAAATGACAAAATAATAATAACTATCAATATTATTAAGGCGACGCAGTGGTGCTGTAGCTAGTGCTGTCACTTCACAGCAAGAAGGTCGCTGGTTCGAGCCTTGACTGGGTCAGTTGGCGTTTCTGTGTGGAGTGTGTATGGATGTTTCCCAGAGATGGGTTGCAGCTGGAAGGGCATCTGCTGCGTAAAACATATGCTGGATAGGTTGGTGGTTCAATCCGCTCCCGGGCGACCCCGGGCAATCCCGGGCGACCCCGGATTAATAAAGGGACTAATCCGAAAAGAAAATGAAAGAATTAATATTATTAATACATTAATATAATATTATTAATAATAATAATAATAATAATAATAATAATAATAATAATAATAATAATAATAATAATAATAATAAAGTCTAGATTATTTAAATAAGATGAATTTTCAATAACCATTTCTTATGTAGGGTGTATACATATTTTGCAGCTAGTTTAATTCTGTTATTATTTGCTTACTGTCTTGTTATTTTAAACCCATAAGACCCATAAAACATGAATCAAAATATTCAAAACATCAAGACAATAAAACACTATCAAGCAGCTTTATTTAAAGTCTGAAATCAAAATTTGCCATGTATATTTTGTTAGCTGATTTTTACTTCTGGGTCGAGTGATCGGAGTGACCCATCGGAGTGATTTATACTTCTGCGTGCTGTTTGTGTTGCTCCGCAATAACACTTCTGAAACGCTAGCTGGCAGTAGGTTTTTATGTTCCTCTATGTCGAGTTTTTTCACAGGTGTTTTGTTTTTTCAGAACGCTACCTTAATTTACAAGTAGCTGAAACTCGCTTGTGCAACAACATTAATCATAAGGTAAACACAAAACAACAGTTTACACTTCATGCGACCTGACACTTGTAAACATTCGCTTCCACGGGTTTGCACATCCCATCCACCAACCAATCCGTCCAACCACAGAGCTTGCGCTATGCGTCATTGAATGTGTAGTTACATTTTTTGAGAGGTGCGTGTCAGTCCCGGCCAGGGCAATTTATACTTCTGCGTCGAGTGATCAGCATAACCCATGGCATCTGCCTTGCACAATATTCTAACAATGCCCCTTTTACCATTAATTTGCTATGATAGAATGATGTGAAAAAGAAAGCCCCATCCCCTACTCAATATTATTAATCAGCTAGATGTACATCATCAAACTGAAATAAAAGTCTCAGCAACGTCCACTTCACATGGACTTAAAGTAATCTGAAGAGATATGTTTAAAAAAAGTCCCCAAGAAACTAACCATATGATTTTGTTAGCTCATATTGCCAGTTTTGTGGTGAACAATTCAGCTTTGCATGTCATTAAAAAAATTGTTTGCCCTTTTAATCTTTAATTTAAATTTGAAATGCACTTCCTGTTTGTTTTAGTTAAATTCTCAGATTACGTGATTTTGAGGTATTGGGCTTGGCTAACATACTTACGCTGGTTCAACTGTCAGTTGTGTTGCTCACTGTTTTGTCATTTAATATCCTGTTTCTCTAGGAACTGCGTCACAATAAGAAAAAAAAAAAAAAACAAATGTATTTAGGCTTTTATTCCTGTTTTGTTTGAGAACCAAGAACCAATTAAGCTTGTTTTTGAGTTTAAATAAGCACTACTGAGCTTCTGTGTAGCATATACAATGTTTTTGTTTCACATAAAGAATCTTTTGGACATTAAAGACATACAGTTCACTCAAAAAAGAAATATTCCTCACCATTTACTCTAACTCACATCATGTTTTAGGACTTTCTTTCTTATGTTGAACAAAAAATATATTCTGATAAATATTATAAACAGGAAAAATATCCAGTGACACTCATGTAAAAAATACTACGGAAGTCAATGGCTGCTTTTTCTAACACTCTTCAGTATATCTTCTTCTGCGACAGAAACTCAGACTGGTTTGGAATAAGTGGAGGATGAACAGAATTTTTATTTTTGGGTGAACTACCACTTTAACAGCTTGATTCATACAGATTACTAAACATGAGCTTATTGGAAATGACTCTGATCATTAGTGTCAATACACAAAAAGAAAAACTGTACAAATTATGATTAAAGAGGTTATCAATTACTGTAATAAACACTATACCATACACACTTTCCACAAGCACTATATTAGATTATCAAAAAAGAATGCAAACCAGTCATTTTATGTATTTGTGTGTTCAGCAGATGCGTTTATTGCATATTTAGTTTGATAACACTGTATAGGGTTTAGTGTGAGTGATGCGAGTGCATTAGTAACCTTTTAGTGCCACTTGCTAGACATTTTTCTGAACTGCTGTAATAGGCACATCAAACATTATAAAATGTTGCCAGATTTATGTACATATGTCTAGAAAAAAATCATTGAGCACTATTTCATTCGATTTTTTTTCTTTGTGCTTTTAAAAAGCTCTCTATTTAAGACGATCCCTATTCAAACGCAAAAAAAAACCCACTGTATTATGCATGTCAGGCCAGTGATTGACGATGTCACTCACCATGTTGAAAAGGAAAAATGCAGTCCTGTAGTCCCCCATTGTTCTTTTGGCTGTCAAGCACTCACACATGCCTATAAACTGAATATGTAATGCACATGATGTCAATGTTTTTACAAAATTGTTGTTGTTTTTTTCCGTAGTTTGCACAAAGACAACAACAGCATTGCTTTTGAAAGCTTGCACTTTAAACCTCTTTTCAGAATTTTCATTCAATTTGCAGGCCCTCAAAATGCTATTCTTGTGTAAATAAGTTTCAGATGCAAAAAGAAATGGTTTTAAAGGTGCATTAGAAAACTATATATACTGTACCCAGGCATATAGTTCAGTACATGGAGTGAGCCTCAAACTTTTACATGAAAAGGTTTCCTTCTTATGTAAATCTTGCATAAACAAAAGACCACTTCAAAACAGGTGGATCAGCATATAATCACAAACTAGGATTTCACACTTCTGATCATTAATATGGAGCCAAATATCCTTGCTCTGTTAAACATAAATTGGGAAATATTTAAAAAAGAAAAACTAATTCAAAGGGGGGCTAATAATTCTGACCTCAACTGTATCTGAATAGGCACTGTTATGTTGATGAAACCAGGGCTGGGAAATGCAGTTTATCTTGCTGACTCCAATACTTTATTCACATGCTTTCTTCAGCCATCTCCACCTAGCCACTCCCCTCCTCCTAAAACATATTATAGACAGGACATCTTTGTCTTAAATCAGACTTGTTCCAGACATGCTAAACTTGCTGACTGCAAACTTGTAAGATTCCTGTAGGTTCTTGCAGAAGTTAACCCAGATGACACCAGCAATTTCAAACTTTTTCAAGACACTGTTTGACTGCAGACAAACCAATACGTCTAAAATAAAGCAATTCTGCTTGTTCGAGTCTCCTGGTTTGGGTTCTCATTGATTTTTACAACAGGGCAAACTCTATGGTTGTAAAGAGTCTGTAAATCTATTAATGAAGAATGTCTGCACTTAACTAAGCTACACAGCTTCTATGTATATATCAGTGAACAATTTATCAATGCATTCTATGACACTTTTGAAACAAATGGTTATGTGTGAATTCCTTCTAAATAAATTTTTACATACTTGTGCTTAAATATTAAAAATATATTAATTTTTGTTCCAAAGATGACTAAAAAGTGTTTGGGTTTAGAACAACATGAGTAATTTGCGTTGTTTCCGTCACCCTATTTTTACAGCAGAGGAAGTGGTATTAAACATGTCATGTTTTTTTTCCTGGAAATAATATTTCTAAAGGAGATGTTGACATGGAATTGAAGATTTTGGTAAACACCCAAACAACAAACATAAAAATAAAACAAAACAAATAACTCTGAAAAAATAGTCATCTGTAATAACAATGAAATGACACAAGGAGAAACTACACAACTACTAAACATATTTAAAACTTTATATAAAAGACTTTTTGGTGATGGCAGCTTAAAGATACCTATCATATGGAGAATGAACTGCTCAGGTGTGAGTTTTTCACAGACTTCAAAATCTTGATGGTTCTGTGAGACTCGTCTATAAAGACTGATCTTTATTTTGTATTTTCTATTGGATTTAAGTCAGGTGATTGGCTGGGCCATTCTACAGCATGACATTCTTTCTCTGAAACAATTTGAGAGTTTCCTTGGCTGTGTTTTGGATCATTGTCTTGCTGAAATGTCCACCCTGCTTTCATCTTCATCATCCTGGTAATGTAGATGCTGGACTGAAGCAGCTAATATTAATTTACAATGACGAATGGCAGAATGTTGCTGAATAACTACTGAGAGATTTCAGCTTCTGTCTGGGCTTTCACTGCCTTTCTACACCTCCCTTTCTTCATGTGTACATGTTGCCTGCATCATTTCAATTTATAATGCATAACCTAATTTGTAAACTAACTAAATTTGCTTCCTTTGCATATATGTATTTCTTTGGTTGTTACCGACATCCGGGGGAAATTTCAAGTCAACAGCACCTTTTCAAATGTATGTTTTCTGAGAAAAATAGTGACATGTTCAATACTTTCCCCACTGTATGCACATTTTGAAATATTGCATTTAAAATGCTAGATGGAAAACCAGGATTCACATAAATGTTGAATATGCACATAAAAGGTATGTGCACAACTGAGTAGGATAAACTTTTTATCCAAGAAAAAAAAGTGCATAAACAATGATGGAGATGCATTTGCCGAATAAATTCCAGAATGTGGATAATAAAATAATTATGATTTTTGTTTAACAGATCATGTTATAACAAAAAAGGCATGATAGTACGGCATTAGTCATCAGATCCAAAATGTGGTTTTGAAAATTTTCAAATTGCTTATCCAAATTCCATCATTAAAGTGGTTCGGTATTATTACCTCCCAGAAAAGAGTGGAAAAGACTCTCAACCCTCTAAAAAAACTACCAACCATTCATTGTGCTTCATCTTTGTCTTCTGAGGTGGAAGTAATTTATTATATAAGAAAAAAGGCCCACATTGGCTTCTCCTACTGCACCAAATTCCATTTTTCTTTTTGATATTTGGCACCAGTTTATCGGGAAGTGACTATTTTATTCTCTATAACTCATAGGATAGAGATGCTGCTTTATTTGCAATCGTTTTATGCAGTAATCCAGTTTTGCACACTTTGGATGGAACTATCTAGTGCTTTTTTGGGCAGTGGGTGGAGGGGGGGCGGACTTTTCTAAGAAGTCCGAAACTTGTTTGATTGACAATAGCTGTTTTTTTTTTGTTTGTTTTGGGTTTTTTGAGAGAGAGAGAAGGATAACACTTAATAGATCAAACTTGAAAGTTGCTTAATGAGGATTCACAGTGAACAGCTTAGGCTGCTTTTTTCAGCAAACGTGAAGAGATCACACAATCACAGATATTTCAAGGTGCTGACAGCTCAGTTTATCGCAGATTTAAAATAGGGTCTAAAAACACTCATGGCCCATAGTGAGATGGAGAGTAGGGAGGGAGAGATAGGAGAGACAGGCCTCCATCCATCTTTCCTTGACACCTCGCCTAAGTAATACACACTAAGATCCTCTCATCCGTGCATTAGACACTTTCTCCGTCTCAATGAACAGTGAAAGGAAAACCCGGTGAAATTGAAAGCAAGACTAAAATACAAAGAACTCATTGCTCACCCACCCACTTGATTACTCTTCATACTTTTTAAATTTATCCAGTTTTACAGTTTTTTTCCTCCTTCACACAGGCTCTCCAGCGCGTACATCCTTGTCCATCGAGGCATCTGTAATTATACAGTGCAGCAGAAGAACAGCTCCAGCGTTTGGGTTGTCTTGTCTTAGCTGGATGTGTATGACAGGTCCTAACAGAGCAAGTTAACCCAGATGACACCAGCTATTAAGTCCCACACTCAGCACATGCTCTCGCTCCCAATAACAAACACTTGTGTCACATATCACTGAGCCGGGAGAAAATCAGCCACAACTGGTGTACAGCAGGCTCGCGCGACCTGACACTTATGAGAGGTTTGTTGATTCAGTCAGCGGTTTGTGAGAGACTTGCTGAATCTTTTTTTTTGTCGTTGAAAATAGTACACTTGGAGAAAAAAGAAAAAGAAAAAATCAAACACCTTGACTGTGAAGCGCAGACAGCTAATTGACTTGCACGTAGACGTCTGAAATTCATCACTACGTGCCTTTGCTAGTTAAATGCAGCTGCTTTAAAGCTGAGAATGTGAACATTATGGCTTTGGGCCTGTGCTTCTTTCAATTGCGTGTTTGTGATAGACGCAGTCGTACGCTGAAACGCATATCTTTGCAGCTGAATTCATGAGTTATGTGCTAGAACTAATTTGTTTTGTTTTTCATCCACCCTATCGTTCTCTCTCTCTCTCTCCTCTCGTTCACCCACACAGACCGAGTCGGAGCCGGCTAGAAATGTTCTGTGATTATTTGCATTTGACAGAGGCATGAAGCAAGTATACATCATGCCGTAGGAGACCCTCAGAAACGTAAGCAAGCTAATTAAGCGAAATTGCTTGAGGGGGTGTAAACCTAGCAGATATATCGCTTCCAATTTGAAGACAGCCGTATGTTTTATTCATGTAAAAAGCACATGAATATGGAAAGAGCTGTCGCTTGTTGAGAGTAAAGCAAAATAGGGCTGAATTTGAAGACGTAAACGATCAATCTCTGTTTGAAGTGGTTGTAATGACAATTATAATTATGATGATGGTGGTAACGGCGGTTTAAATGAAGATGATGTTGAAGAAGTGGAGAGTTTAAAGCCACAGGTGACAGCATAAATATACTACTGGCTTTCTAGTCATTACTGTTTATGTGCTGTGATGGTATGGATCTATTTTCTTTAGGACACTATAAACTTACATCTCTGTAGTCATGTTTTTCATCTTGACTCGGTGGGGAGGTTTTGTTTCTCTCTAGTCTCTATTTTTACTTTTATGTACTCTCTAAATCCCTCAGCACAGACGCTAATACTGTTTGGTTTGTTTGTTTATCTCTATTTATTTATTGTGGTTTATCTTTTATTCATCATAAACATCAACATTATATTTTTATGATTGACATTAGATATATCAAATTGATTTAGGGTTGTTGTGCAACTGCAAATCAGAATATTAAACTAAAGTCAAAAATAAAGTACACCTAAGCAAAATGTACTTTATCGCTCAAAAACAAATTCAGCAAACCAAGGAGCGTTTGTCCTTTTATGTTTAAAAGGGTTTATTTTTAGTTGTTTTATTTATTTGTGTGGCTTGAGCTGTTTACAAAAAAATCAAATGTAAACTCTTGAGTGAAGTGAGATTTTAAAAATAAATTGAACATTTGCCAACGTCTCATTAAATATGAATAGTGTTATTAGAAATGAATATCTTTAGCTCTTCCAACGGACTTCAATTGAAATGTGCTAAATATTGATGAAAGACAGCAAATCCATTATCCTTCTAATTAATTCATTTCCGTCAGAGATCATTTTGCATCCTCAAACTAGCACATTCAAAATGGTGCCCGTGAGATATCCATACATGTTTAATGAATTATTTCTTTACATTTAGACATTAAATTTAAAGAGAACGTGGCTTAAATGTTGCCCTTAGTTGTTCAACACCAAGGGAGCAGAAGAATAAAAATAATAATTTCCTTTTTTCTCTCTTTGTAGAAGCTCTGAATGTTATCCTACTTAACTTCCCAGCTGACTTAAGGAAAGTTTCTTCCCACACACTATCAGGCTGATGAACACTTGACACACCTCACACAAACTCTTTCCATACCCCTCACTGCATACCATCAAGATGTAGCATGCACTGCACTTTAACCAATTCATACTTAAAACAATACTGCCTACAACAAAAATTGGATATCTACAAAGCAGATCTATTTCTAGAATTATGGCAGCAATACAAGAGTAATTTTCAGTGCAAGTGCAATTTTTCTGTTAAATATTTTTTTTGAAATTGATCTGTGAAATTGCTCCAGTGATCAAATGTGTCAAAATCACCAACAACATACTCTTAAGCTGCTAACCAAGGCTGCGTCTAACTATGTCTAACTAGATCTTAGTGAGGCGTTTGATTTGACACTATAGATCCACAAATCATAAATAAATTTCACTTTCTTTCTGCTTATTTCTGTCGGTACACACACACACACACACACACATACATGCACACAATCTTATTGAACTAGCCCCCAGAGGATGTTTTTTTTCATCAAACTGGGAGTAGTAGCCTGTACAGCAAGAAGACTGTGATTTTGCACAGATCAATCAGTCAGTCAATCATGTCTTCTACTGTCCTGTCCTCTCCTGGTCTCTTGCACCCCGTCCTGGAAGGGACACAGCACATTTGTTTGATCTCAACAGAGTGTTTTTCGGCTTATCAGTAAATGCAGCTGTGCATCCCAGACAGCGTACGAGAGACAGGACGATCCTGTGATGTTTTCATCACTACAGCCACTAGATATTACCCGCTTCGTCGCTGTCCCTCTATCATTCTCTCCTTTTGACGATTTCAACCAATAAACCATGAAAATAAACCATCTCCTATTTGCTTTCAATTATCTGAAGTGTTTATGTAAGGGTGGGGAGTTGCTAAGTAAAGCGGCGATATAAATTAAATTGCTTTCCTGAAATTTCAAAACACTTTTAATTACTTTTTTCCAGCAAGTGACGGATCAGGCATGCTCTTCTAATGTTCGTTTGAAAGAAACAGTTAAAAAAACTTATAGATTGTTTCTGTTTGGCATTGCAAGTTTCTGTGTGACATTTATTGTTGTCTTGTTGTATAGTTTTTCATTTTTTATGACTGCTGTTAATGCAACTTACTGTAGGCTACACTGTAAAAAACATCCGTGAATTAACAGTTTTCTGTATTTTATGATTCATGGTTTTATTTTTTTATTTATTCATCATGGTTTTGTGGGTGACACAGTGGTGCAGTGGTTAGGACTATCGCCTCACAGCAAGAAGGTCGCTGGTTCAAGCCCCAGCTGGGTCAGTTGGCATTTTTGTGTGGAGTTTGAATGTTCTTACCATGTTGGCATGGGTTTCCTCCGGGTGCTCCAGTTTCCCCCAAAGACATGTGATATAGGTGAATTGAATATACAAAATTGTGTATTTGTGTGAATGAGTGTGTATGGATGTTTCCAAGTACTGGGTTACAGCATCTGGGTTACAGCGAAGCGGCTTCCGGGTCCAAGCGTTATATCAAACTGTATAGGGTGACTCATCAAATGGTAATAGTAAACGTTTAAAAAGCGCTGTAATACTTTCGAAAATTACGATTGCTATATATATCCATGCCTAATATTCAGTGGCCAAAAAGTGATAAATGTTTGATAAATTGTAAAAAATTGATATTTGTGATGCAGCAAGTCCAGAGAGCGATGTGTACACCATGATTTTATATAAATTCACTTTAATGTGTGATAGGACTAAAAGGTGGCCATAAACGTATATTTTCTCAATTCAAATGAGTAGCGACCTGGACCTGGAAACAGTATTCCATACGTCACTGATACGTAGGGCCAGACGGAATCTGCGGATGTTTTTTTGCTATTCTGCTGACAATTTTGCTAAAAAATCTGCGGATTTTATAACCTTGATATATGAAATAAAAAATAATATCTAATAAATAATATTTAATGTTTAAAATGCAAATTCAAATAGATTCACTTTATTTGGGGAACAAAGCAAGTCTCTCATATAATATATCTACAAAAATATTACTGTACAAACTGCACTGTACATAAATCAGATGAACATTTTCTTATTAGTCAATAATATTACTGTAATTAATTTAAAAACTGAATAAATATAGATTTACACACATTTACTCAAGTAAATAAATAGAATTAATGATGGGCTAAAAATCTGCTGAAAACTACGGAAAATCTGCAGAATTTTGTGCGCGCAGATTCCGTGTGGGCCTACTGATACTTCACGACTTAAGAAGCAGACCGGAGGGCATCTGCTGTGTAAAACATAAGCTGGATAAGTTGGTTCATTCCGCTGTGGTGACCCCTGATGAATATAGGGACTAAGCTGAAGGAATGAATGAATGAACGCAGAAACACCAGGCAAGCGCAGAAACACAACTGGAAATACTGGAGTAAAATAAATGTAAACACTTTAAAGACAATTGTAATTGAAAATTGTAATTTAGTAATTTAGTGCTATGTTTCTTGTACATTCTGAGACCAACTTTTTAGGATATATCATTGCATATGTGAATGTATGGCAGAAGAAAGTAGTTCCTTTAATAAAAGGGTTTTGAGACTCTCCATGTTTGATTTACTTATTTATACACACGATTATGCCATCGAACTGTTGTATAAACGCAATATCGCACAAGTAGCAGTACGATATGGCTGTATGTCGTCACTAGTGGGTACTAAGGCACTTAGAATGTCACTGATATGAAACATATATATATATATATATATATATATATATATATATATATATATATATATATATATATATATATATATATATATATATATATAGTGACTTATAAGAATTATAGCCCCTTTTATTTTTTATTTTTATTGAAACTATGATCATTACAGTCATATGATCATTACAAATGTTATTCTACCTTAACAGAAGAAAGTAACTCAAATAATACTGAAACTGTGGATTCCCTTCAGGAATAGCCAAGTAGCCCTTGTTAGCATGTTTGTTGCTTTTGTTAGTAGCCTATATTACAATATAGCTAACTAGTCGTATATATATATATATATATATATATATATATATATATATATATAGCTTCCTGCTCTGATGAACTTGACTGATGTGCAACTTCTCTAAACAATGAGTAGCTTGTATCATGGGAATCTACAGTTAGCGTGTAGCCTCCACTGAGCATGTAGCAGTGTGTATTTGGCTGTAGTCTCTGCTGCATGGTGAAGCTATTACAGTAAACAGCATCTGGCGGACACACTTCATAACCCCTTTAAACAGCAGATTACTGAGCTGTAATGAGCTTGTGTTTGTGTGCAACAGCCTACCGCACATTTGCACCTTGGGCTGTGGGTATAGCTAGCAGAGTGTGTGACACTCTTCATGAGCAGTGTGTAACAAACAAGATCTAAAATGTAGCCTTTACACCATCTACAATGAACTATGGTCTGTGTGATTTCACAAAGTATGACATATATGTTAATCCTGGAACAACAGTTCAATCAGCCAATCGGGTTTAAGGGATCTGTTTACACTTTATGTTAAGTTTAGGCTTACAGTTAGGGCTATGTGCTTCTACATTATTGTTATCCAGCTATTAAACCTCTTTGACTTTGGGAATAAGGGTTAGGGCTATGGAATTTGTATGGATTACATTTTTAATATATAGATAGAGATAACATAGCGTTAATTCATACAAATTCATGCAAAATCATACCTACCAATGAACTATTTTGCAGAAGGCAACCCAAAAAGCTGTCAAAAGCAAAACTATCCAAGGAAAAAATATTTATTTATATGTATTTGATTTATGTAACATTTGTATTTTATTTTATTACTTTTATTTATTTATTTATTTATTTATTTAATTTTATTTATTTGTTAATTTAATTTAATTTATTTTATTTTATTATTTTTTTAATTATTTACTTATTTATTTATTTATTTATTTATTTATTTGCATTAAACCATTGCCTGTTTTGGTCTTTTTTGGACTTTAATCAGCTGGCTTCAGGTTTACAGCAGGCTTTAAATTATTATTTATTATTTTCTTTCAAATAAATCATGTTTTGATTGTGCATTTTGGGACTTAAAAGTACTTTTGGAAAGTAAAATAACTGGAGTGACTGATTTTATTTGTGTGTTCTCTTCCTCTTAGTTTCTAGGAGAGGTCCCGGAGAACGCTGTGGGTGTTGTAGTGGCCAATTTGACAGTCAGAGACAAGGATCAGCCTCATACACCCAACTGGAACGCAGTATATAGGATTACAGGAGGAGACCCATTGGGCCATTTCACCATACGCACTGATGAAATCACCAATGATGGCAGGGTCATAGTGGTTAAGGTGAGTTTCACCAGTTGCCTACAGTGTGAGACATTATTTTTGATTCGCAGACTGCTGATCTTTTGATATTTACTCAAGCTCTGCATACTTATTAAAGTTGCTCATGTGTGAAATCTTCTCAGCTGCTGTCCTCTACATCATCACTGAGCCTTCTGACAAAAAAAATCATCCAATGAGCCTTTTACATTCTGCATTCTGGTCATTCATTTGCATTACATGAGAGGAATGACATGATGTACTTTTGTCTGTCTGTTATGGAAACTCTGGATGTCAGTCTTTTTGAGTCACCATAAATGTCAATCAATTCATTTAAGTTCTTATTCATTCAGACACACACTTGAGTCAATGACAAAATATGTCTGAAAATATATAAGAAATAAAAATCTGTTTAGTTCAGTATTACACTCAAGTTAAACTTAGACAATGCCGAAAAATGTGTTTCTCTAGAAAGAAAAGCGCATATTTAATCACTCAATGTCAAGTGGTTTAACAGTTAAGTAAACTGTAATTCATTTTGAACAAATTGAAGTGAATGCATGTTATTTATTATTTTCATGCCTCCAAATATCAGGAAGTTTCCACTCATATTATTATACTCCCTTTGACTTGCCTTTTAAATAAAAAATGTGCCTAAAAAGTGATATGATGTACTACTGAGATTTTTGGAGGATTTCTTTTCAAGTATCAATAATGTTGTAATTATTATTATTAGTAGTGGTGGTATATAGCTTTTTTTCTTTATCACGGTTATTAAGCCCTTTTTACGTTTTAAATGCAGCAGCATATTATAGGTTTCAGTCATTTTCAGTATA
This sequence comes from Danio aesculapii, assembly GCF_903798145.1. Lineage (NCBI taxonomy): Eukaryota > Metazoa > Chordata > Actinopteri > Cypriniformes > Danionidae > Danio > Danio aesculapii. The sequence continues at coordinate 21,213,357 of NC_079445.1, forward strand.
CATTTTATATTATGTCCAGTTTCTTTGAAAGCATCATAATGTAAGCCAGGGGTTTCCAAACTTTTCAGCTCGCGACCCCCAAAATAACATTTCCAGTCACTCGCAATCCCTGCTATCCTGAGGTGGTTACGCGTTGGGTATATAAGTAGCGCATGTTACATAATAATATTACTTTTCCAAAGTAACGAGTAATATAACGCATTACTTTTAAAAATAAGTGATATTATTTAAGTTATTTAAAAAAATGTAACACAAGTTACTTTTTACCTTGCTTAATTGGTTTTAAAACAACATATTGTGGTAAAAATGACCTTTGTCAGGTTGAATCACACACTCAATGAGAGAGCATGCTTGCAAGTGAACAGACAGTTGACTCACGCTCATCATCATCATCAGGTCTCCTTTTTCACAGCAGATGAGTCTATGTACTGTTCTAGCAACTGAATATCTAAGGATATGGGTTTATTTCGAGTCAGAGGGGGTATCCGTTAGTACTGAAGATGCAAACCGTTTCACGACAACTCAGTTTGATTTAATAACTGCAGACTGCATGATTTTAGCTCCGATTTTTACTCACCAACAGGTTATGAGAAATCAGCAATTAATGCCTGAAATCACAAGCAAATCAGTGCTCATTCATGCGAGTAACAATCACACAGTGTGAACTATCAAAGACGCGATCCGAGAGAATCGCAGATGAGTCGCCGATGCCTGTGAGATATTTGGCGTGCTAAATATCTGAAGCTGTCTGCGATTCAAATCATGCCATGTGAAATGAGCTTAGACTGAAAATAACATCTGCGATCACCTACATCCAATGAGAGAGCAGCATCCACAAGTATTGGGTACCTGCAGGCCAGCGGGAGGTTGGGGGAGAAGTTACAAGGTCTCATTTTCAGTTTATTTGGACCCAAGAAATGGAGGGAAAACTAGTGGAAATTTGGCAGGAGCACCTGTGTCTGTTTGACGTGTCATGTGAGCAAAACCACAAATGGGTCAAAAAAGAAAGAAGTTGAGGAGCAATTGCTAAAGAAATTGGAATATATGGAATATATGGAGAAATTCCCTTCAAACCCAGGTGAGCAAATATGTACATTTTCTACCCCATTAAAGGCGTCTTTCTCATTATCCTAGTTAACAACAAAATATATACTACGTGTTTTTGGTTGTGAGACGTAGTTTGGACAAAGTTGTCGGGGATTCTTCCTATTGTAAAGAAATAGAGTGTAAAACCCCCTGTCGCCGATCCATCTTGCAGTCTAAACAAATCAGCGACAACACGGTAGCCCAGATAGTCATGCAGTGTAAAAAGATCCGTGACATAATTACTTTGAAAATCGTGCAGTCTGAACTCGGCATTAGAAGATCCGGTTAAAACAAACGATTCATTCGCGAATCGCCCGTCATCACTACAATCAGAATGGCAGGCTGGAGACAGGGGCGTCGCTAGACCCAAAATCTCCAGTGCCCCAGTAAATGCAGTGAGATATGATTTAGTTAGCATGCGCGCAAAAAGAGCAGGCTACTTAAAAAAAAAAACATATATATATATATATATATATATAGTGTATTTATATAAATATATAGTGTATTTATATATATATAAGGGGGCTTTGGTCAGGTTGGGGTGTGTGCCCCAGTAGAGCATAATGTCTAGCAACGCCCCTGGCTGGAGACTTACATTTTTGCAATGGATTCTTGTTATCTGAACTCATCGAAGAAAAGAGGTGGATTGCTGTTAAGTGTAGATTATGTGTAAGTAAAACTCTTGACAACTGCAAGTAACACAACATCGAAAATGCAAAAAATAAAACTGGGTGTGAAGCACTACACCCGCACGCCACCTCCAGCTAAAGAGCAAATGATTGACATCAGTTCACGTTCTCCAGGTAGAACAATTAATTCAACTAAACTTAAAAGGTTATTGCTTTTGTTGTTGAGGAGATGCAGCGACTGTCTAACGTTAAGTTACTGTAGAAGCGACTAAGTTTTGTAATATAGTAAGATTTTTCCTCTTTAGATAAACAATATACACATTTGTTAGGGCCACGTGAAGCAATTTATTCAATGTATAGTTTTTATAGTTGAAAGATTTATTTTGATTTGGGGATGTTTTTTATCGTCTTAATGTTCATTTTGTTATTAAACATTTTAAAGGTTTAAACTTGCCTTAAACTATTTATTGTTAGTACTTATTGCAGTGTTTATCTCAATGGACAGTAAATTTACTAATAACACAAAGCATTCAAAAGTAGCAAACACATTACATGTTGTCATTAATCTGTACTGTATATACTGCATGTATAGCACTGGGTTCAGAAAGTTCTCAAAATATATTTTTATCCTACATTTTTAATGGAAAATAAAGGTGTAGGTTATATACAGTAGGTGGTTGTTAAATGCAGAGCTTCTCGATAAAAAAGGTGAAACAACACCTGCAAGTTCTGAAAGAGATCAAACCTCATCCAGGTAAGGAAAAGTAACGCAAAAGTAACTCAAAAGTAATATAACGCATTACTTTCCATAACAAGTAACTAAGTACTGCACTTTTTGGGGGGAGTAACTCAATATTGTAATGCACTACTTTCAAAAGTTACTTTCCCCAACACTGGTTAGAAACGTACAGACACTACATACAACGGTGCACACACACCAATATGAACTTTATAAAGAAGCTTATTGACAATGCAAAAAAATGCAATAGTCTAACAACCATATAATAGTCATTAATCATTTGTTTAATTAAATATTAACTTCACTGAATGAGAATGGTGGGCAGAATGTTTACAGCACGAGAATATTTATTGGTTTAAAGTTGTGGCCTTTATTTTTAATGTACGTGAGTGCCGTAAAGGTGTCAAAGTTTAACATTTTGCAGTAAAATCAATTTGCTACAACTAACACTACTGTTGTGTCATTAGCGTAATAACCCCAGGGGTCCCAATCCAATGAAATCCAAGTATTGAAAGGCTGATTTCTTTTTATTTGCATGTTGTTTTTTTGTGTAACTATTAAATACTATTTTTTTAATTTTATATATATTTATATTAATTTCTATAGGTTATGGATAAAATATGGTCATTCTAGTTTAATAACATACGTGATATTTTTGTAAATCCCCAATTGACCCCCCCCCCCCCCCCCCTCATTTTCTTGCTACCCCCATTTTGGGAAGCACTGATGTAAGCTCCAAAAATTTAATTCTTTGAAAATTGTGACATCATGCGCATGCATATTATGCAAAGACTGAAAACATGAGTACCTGACAACAATCCACAGACTACACGACCATATTTGCACATGCATGTAAGTTTTCTATACAAAATGACATCACCAAGCATTGGCCAGGCATGCCAGGTGATTTTAGTCATTTCCCTAGATCCAGTGTCTTAATTATTCACTGAAGTTAATTATTTGTCAGGCTTACAATGAATATTTGACACTTTATTTTTGAATGTGTTGACCCATACTGGGTGTTAGACCAAGGGAAAAACACAATTTGGGTGATAATGGAAGAAGCTGGAGATTGCACTGCAGGTGAATAGCTGACATTAAAAATAATTTACGTTCACAGCTTTTATTTTTTTCCTCCCCATTTTATAGCCTGAATTGCTCTAATGCTTTAGAGTCAGTGAAGTTTAATGGCCTGATAATCTCGAGAAATTCGAGAAACAAACAAAATAAGGCCAAACTTTTTTCTTTTTTATGTTTGTTTTGGGAATTTGAAATGGTTTGCAAGCTTTCTGTAAGGTTTTACTTCAGGTTAAAACCTCTGACTCTAGGATTCAGCTTTAATTAAAAATCTTAAAAGAAGAACGAGCATATTCTGGGGCCTTAACTTCAAAACCTATGTGCATATTTTGTACAACTTTAATTAAATACCTTAAAAGAAGAATGGGCATATACTGGGGCCTTAATTTCATATACAGTGGTCAGCATATATGAGTTCACCCCATTTTGAAAGTGAATATTTGCATTCATTTCTTGAATATGGTTAATACACTGTAAAACCCAAAAAGTTAAGGTAACTCAAACCATTTGGAGAAACAGATTACAACAAACCATTTAAGTTCAAAAACTGTGTGAGTACTGTGAACTTAATACATTTGAGTAAACAAAGCAGTTTAAGCACAGTAAAACTCAATAAATGTAGAGAACTCAAATTAACTGAGTACTGTAAAACCCAATGTATTGTATTGTATGTAATGTATGCCCAAAGTACTGTGAACTTACTCTATTTAAGCTGAAGTAATGAGTTATTTAATTAACTTTCAAAGTTCAAAACTTTTTAAATGAGTAGAATTAACTTTCATTAAATGTGGAGTTAACTACACTCATTTCATTTGATAAAGTTGATTGTTCGGTTTTACAGATACATATTGGTGCATTTGATCAAAAAAGATTTATTAAACAGATATATTTAATAAAGTAATATTTTAGTCTCAAAACATCTTTAGAAATGGAAAGATAATACATTTAAATTCATGCAAAATTGTACATATTTTTAGTTTCTCTTGATTTTTGCTATTTTTGAAAATTGTATTTAATATTTTTCTCTAACATATTAATTTGCCCTCATTATTTTTGAACCATTATTGTAAGTTATTTTGTTAGATCAGCTCCAGAATTGCCTTTAGCACTGACTAATCTAACGTATATGCACAAATGTAATATTGTAAAGCATCCTTGAGAATATATTAATTTAAATGAGAGATTTGTGAGGGATGTACTCGTATATGCTGAGCACTGTATGTGCATATTTTGTACACTCTTTTCAGCCATTTAAAATTGCGTGTGTGAGAGTCTGATAGAATCTCAGGATACTTAGAAACGCATTTTAGCCTCTCTAGAAGAGTTGCACAGCTTTCATTGTCACATGCTGTCCGGCACATCACATTTCTATCCACAGAACAGATGATCCTCTCACACTCATCTCCTTGTCAACTCCTAACCTTTCCATTAGAGTTCACTCCATTTCCTAACTCAAATTGAGCCACTTTCAGTTCATCTTCTAACACTTTTTGGAGTCTTTTCAGGCAGTTCTGCCTGACAATGAAAAGGTTAAGGTCTTTTTGTGAAATTATAACAGTTTTGCTTTTTTCTAACAATCGGTCTTTCTTATTTTACAAGAACTAAAATCACATTCTTTGAAATTGATCCCTTGTGATTATGTGCGCAGCCAGTTGACTATGAGCGGAATGGAGCCTTCATGCTGATGGTGGTGGTCTCAAACCAAGCTCACCTGGCCAGTGGGATCCCCTCCTCGCCGTCTTCATCTGCTGGTGTCACCATCACAGTACTGGATGTCAACGAGGCTCCTGTCTTCCCATCCAACCCTAAAGTCATCCGCTTTGAAGAGGGAGTACCTGCTGACACCACCCTTGCTACTTTCGCGGCTCTGGATCCAGACCGCTTCATCCAGCAAACTATCAGGTAGAGAGAAATGACAGGAACTACTTTTGTCTGTCCAGATGTCAATCTTTCGGAGTCACCATAAATGTCAATCATGTATGTTCTTACTGGCTTCAACACATGCTTTAGTCAATGGCAAAGTATGTCTGAGATAAAAAAAAAAAAAAAAGTCTTTCAGCAAAATAATAATAATAATGCCTCAGTGTCAAGTGGTTTAAAATGAAGTAATAATTAATACTTTTTAAACTCACTTATGTTAATATATTAATTATTTTAGAAAAAAGCTTAGAAGTTGTCAAATACCTGAAATTTTTAAATGATGAATTATGAAGATTTCTTGGATGTTAATTGTAATTTTTTTGACTTGCTTTTTCAAAAAAAGATGTAGGAAAAGAATTATATCATACACTCCTCAGACTTTAAGAGGACATTATAAGTGCTATTGAAATGTTATAAGTGCTACTGAAATGTTTTTTGTTTGTTTTTTTTTTATTTAAGACCTTCGAAAAATAAAATTTGCTTTTTAAAGGAGTCATATAATGAAAATCTGGATACACCTTGGCATCGCTAAATAATAATAGTTCAGTACATGGGAATGTCATACCGTGAGCATCAAACACCATTGTTTCTTTGTTCTCCTGTAAATACTGTAAATGTAAAATCCTTGTCAAAAACTGGCCAATCGAAACAAAACACTATCTATGACAATCAAAACAAGATCGTTAATATGCAGCCCCAGGCAGTGTTTGACTTACTACAACGTTTCCTACTGAGATTACAATTATGATACAACAAAGAATTTTTTTGTGTGTGTGTGTGTGTGTGTGTGTGTGTGTGTGTTTGTGACTAAGCCTTTATTATATTCACTATGTATGTGGGACTCTTATGTTGAAAACAGAATAGGCTTCAAAGGGCACCTATTTTACCCCTTTTACAAGATGTAAGATAAGCCTTTGGCGTCTTCAGAATTTGTCTGTAAAGTTTCAGCTCAAAATACCAATCAGATATTGGTTTATTTTGGTTTATTGGTATCTGCCCATTTCGTTGTTTGAATACAACTCGTTGAATACAATTCGTTGTTTTTGTAGCCTGTTTTGTAGTCTTTAAATCAAATGAGCTGCTTCTCTCCACCCACCACTCCCATCATGCGTTACATCAGATAAACAGTGCAGAGACAGACTCGGATGAAGCTGAAATACAGCTCATTAGACAAAAATGCTAAATTAAGTTTATTTGATGTATGGTTGAGTTTATTCAAGCCTTTCTGAAATGATGAGTCACACACATGGCGTTTGCAGTACACACATATTAGTGTTTACTGACACCATGCGGATGTGGTGATTTTATTGGTTAAGAATTACATTGCGATTTTACTGTCTTAATTACAAACATGCTGTTTTAAAAATGTTTTAAACTTATGAAACTTATGAAAATCACAGAGCGTTGTAACAAATATTTTAATCCCAGTTTATTTGCAAAAAATGTTTTGTTGACAGATTATACAGGTTATTATAGAAACATGCTGCGTGTCAATCAATTTGGTGGGCAGGGAAAACCGCACTCCTACGTCACATTGTGGTTGTCCTCAAAATCACTGGGATTTGGGTCCTTTTTTAACCGCAGGAAATTTTCAAAAAGAGACTTGTTGGGTTTATATCACTCCAATATGACAGTGGACAGACCATACATACACACAGTTCTGTCCAAACAGCTTACAATAGTTGATTTTCATCATAGGTGCGCTTCAAGATAGAGTAAGCAGTTCTGTAAAACAGGCAGCCATGCATGAAAATGAGTCTCATCTGTTTACATCTGAATGTAAAATTTGGAATATATGGATTATAATATGCGGTGCCACCCCACAGAAACATAAGCTCTGTTTAAACGTGTCTTTTGTTAGTTTATCATGTATATTGTGACACTTATGTTTGTAATGAGGCAACAGACACATGTGCATGTTAATAATGAGGCAACAAACAGATGTACACTGCTGAATATAAGTGTTTAATGCATGTTTATGCATTATGTCATATTACTTAGCTTTTACTGTGATCATTCTAGAGTAAATGGACAGTAATAACCTTTAAAAAGCTGATCTGCTAATGCAGACGTTGATATTAATTCCTCTGTCTTTTCATATACTTTAAAGGGCACCTGTGATGAAAATCGTCTTTTGTAAGCTGCAGACAGAACTATGTGTAGGTATAGTGTGTCCACAGTCATATTTTTTAATTTCCTGATGTTAAAATAAGATTCAAATCTTGAATTTTGAGGCCGACCGCAGCGTGACATAGGAGTGCAGTTTCCCCACCCACCTAATTGATTGACAGCCGTGTATTAATATGTCTCCGTAGTAATGCATATAATCATATCAACAAGACAGAATGTTCGCAAAGCAACTGGGATTAAAAGATTTGTTCAGCTCGCTGTGATCATAAGTCATCATCAAATGTGATGAAGAATGAGTTTTACAAGTTTAAAACCTTTTTAAAACAGTGCTTGTTTGTCATGAATTACAGCATGTCCTTACACTGAAGCTAATCAGGGCTGCGTCTGGTCAGTATCTGGGAGACCACACGGGAAAGCTAAGTTGCTGCCGGAAGTGGTGTTAGTGAGACCAGCAGGGAGTGCTCAACCTGCAGTCTGTGTGGGTCCTAACGCCCCAGTATAGTGCTGGTGTAGTGGGTAGCACAATCGCCTCACAGCAAGAATGTCACTGGTTCGAGCCTCAGCTGGGTCAGTTGGCAATTTCTGTGTGGAGTTTGCATGTCCTCCCCGTGTTCGCGTGGGTTTCCTCCGGATGCTCCGGTTTTCCCCACGGTCCAAAGACGTACAGGTGAATTGGGTAAGCTAAATTGGCCTTAGTGTATGTGTGTGATTGCTTGTGTATGGGTGTTTCCCAGTGATGGGTTGCAGCTGGAAGGGCATCTGCTTGGTAAAACAGGTGCTAGATAAGTTGGCGGTTTATTCCGCTGTGGCTCCCCCAGATTAATAAAGGGAGAAAAAGAATGAATGAATGAATGAATTTCTCAACTTACATAAAACACAAACACATGCCACATTGCCTTTAAGGCAGGGGTGTCCAAACTCGGTCCTGGAGGGCCGGTGTCCTGCAGATTTTAGCTCCAACTTGCCTCAACACACCTGCACGGATGTTTCTAGAAAGCCTAGTAAGTGCTTGATTAGCTAGCCCAGGTGTGTCTGATTGGGGTTGGAACTAAACTTTGCAGGACACCGGCCCTCCAGGACCGAGCATGGACATGCCTGCTTTAAGGCATACACTGTACTCATTCATTCAGACATTTAAAATGTGTAAATTCTACATAAATATAACAGTTACTTTTTTAAAGATTTTTAGAGTCTTCTTAAATACCAGACTGACTCAGCGATTTCTATTGATCATTTAAATAAAGCACTCAAGAGCTGAGTGACACATCAGAATTGTAAACTGCAAACCAGCCTATGCTGTCCGTCACATAAAGTCTAGCCTATTCCAGCCACTCTGTTCACTTTTCACTTTCTGCTGAATCATGTTTGAGTTCTCAAATTCCCATAAATTCATGAGGGCTTTATTTGACTAGTTGAGTTTAAGAGCCATTTTTATGGAAAACAAGCCTAAAACAAATCCATCACTCTCAGCTGTAGGTCAGCTCCTCCTTTTGTGTGCTAGCATCAGAAGTACATGCAATTTCCATACTGTGCTGTATGTCAAGTGATGTAGCACGTATCGTTCGCACCATTAGCACCCCTGGGAGCAGCTAAATGCTTTTAATTGACTCTCTCCTGTTCTAGTCCCTTGGTTGTGCCTGGGTTGCCAGGCAACAGGGTGAAAGGTCAGTGAGTAATGAGTCGAACCGTTCCCCACACTGCTGCTTCTATTGTCTCTCTCTCTCTCTCTCTCTCTCTATCTCTCTCTCTATCAGTCGTTCATGCTTGATCTCTCTTGATTTTTTTTTCCATGACTCAAAAGTGTGCGGGCAAGATGCCAGCTTGAAGTATCGATCCAAAGTTTGCCTCCATGCACGTTCACTCACACACTCGAGGGACCTTCAGTAGACTTGCTCCATAGATCACTGTGTGCGAGGAACAGTCCGATCAATACAGTCCACACTGTGGCGCTCTCGCTCTCTGAATCTATCAATGTTATAGGCTCAAACAAGTCACACAGAAGTGCTTAGCAAACAAAACAGCATGACAGACAAACTAAATATCAGTGGGGGCTTGATTATTAGCAATTTTGTAATGTGAGATTTTTCACAACATGATTAGCCACAAGAATGCATGATAGAGATATGCTGATTGAAAAAACGGCAAATGAATCACATTATCTGATTATTATTACTTAATATATGAGAAGGCGGCATGGTGGTTCAGTGGTTAGCACTATCGCCTCACAGCAAGAAGGTCTCTGGTTCGAGTCCCGGCTGGGCCAGTTGGCATTTCTGTGTGAAGTTTGCACGTTCTCTCCATGTTCGTGTGGGTTTCCTCCAGGTGCTCCGGTTTCCCCCACAGTCTAAAGACATGCACTATAGGCAGTGCCTAATATGTAAATGAATAATTCCTGGAACAAAATCAGAAAATAAAAGTTACCGTGACCGACGTCCACCAAACAATTTCATTTTTTCCAGAACATGACGTCATTAAACGGTGACATCGCAAAAAAGAGCATCACATTTCTGAATGGTCTTTAATTGTTTTGTGGCATATATTGTTATAGGTCAATCTTGGATATTAAAAACATGTAGCTACAAATGTAGCCTAGATCGTATGAACAATCACTATGCAGTTAGAAGTGGGAAAAAAAAATTAATGACTCAGTCTTATCTTCAAGAAGAGCCGACAGTTGGCTCTTCTGTCAATGTTTTCTGGCTGACTTAAAAAATCGCTTTGCTTCTGTCTCCTGCTATCCTGATCCATTCGCACAGTTTCATCTTCTCAAGATCTTGTTTGATCAGGCTCATTATCAGATTTACTTGTGGAAAATATGCTTGAATGCCTCTTTGCCATTTTAAAAATACAAATATTATTTAGGTTGACCACTGTGGTACTTTTTATTTTCGCTGCTCAGTGTACGTGAAACAATCACCAACTAATGAGAGTGATTGTAAACATAAGAAAGCCGATTGGCTGAAAATATTGTTGAGGGCCAATAGACTTCTGCTTTAACTTGCGCATGGTGACAACCCGCACAGCCTTCACTTGCGCTTGTTCACATTCTCTCTCTCTCACACACTCGCACACACACACACACGTACATGTATTCACGTTAGGTATCCAAGTTAATGCGGGATCCATTAAAATAAAAACCAAAACGCAAAATATGAATATCTGACATTTTCCAGAACAGGATCCGAAAAGATCCGGCTCAAATTTAAGAACTGGGTATGGATGAATTGAACTAAATTGCCTATAGTCTATGAGTGTGTGTGTGTGAATGCAAGAGTGTATGGGTGTTCCCCATGCAGTACTGGGTTATGGCTGGAAGGGCATCCGCTGCGTAAAACATATGCTGGAATAGTTGGCGGTTCATTCCGCTGTGGCAACCTCTGATAAATAAGAGACTAAGGCAGGTAGTTTAGCTCCAACTTAGTTTAGCTCCAACTTGCTTCAAAACACCTGCCTGAAAGTTTCAAGGATACCTAGTAAGAGCTTGATTAGCTGGTTCTGGTGTGTCTAATTGGGTTTGGAACTAAACTTTGCAGGACACTGGCTGTCCAGGACTGAGTTTGGGCACCCCTGGACTAAGGTGAAGGAAAATTGAATGAATGAATGAGACTCAAACCATTTTTAGCACAGGATCAAAGTAAGGAAGTTTAAAAAGAATAATAAAAGAGTACCTGCTTAAAGCCTGCGTGAAACAGAAGTTGCTTAGGCTTTTATTTCAGCATGTTCATTTACTTCCAACTGAAATTAAATGTGGAGTTTGCATGTTCTCCCCGTGTTCACATGGGTTTCCTCCGGGTGCTCCGGTTTCCCCCACAAGTCCAAAGACATGTGGTATAGGTGAATTAGGTAGGCTAAATTGTCTGTAGTGTATGTGTCTGAATGAGTTTGTGTGGATGTTTCCCAGTGATGGGTTGCGGCTGGAAGGGCATCCGCTGCGTAAAACATGTTCTGGATAAGTTGGCGGTTTATTCCGCTGTGGCGACCCTAGATTTAATAAGCTGACAATGCATCTGTTTTCTGTCATCAGAGTAAAGTCATAAATGAATTCACCATAAACCATCCGTCAAAGTTTTTACCCCTTACACAGATTAAAAGCATTAAGTGTCAAACATGTATGTGACAGAAACACCTTCTTACTGGAATTTTAACCACATCTAGACAGAGCAAACATTTTGTAGTATGGAAGGAGGAAACATACAACAAACTGAGATGATTTCTTGACCTGAAGTGTTCCCATATTGTTTATTCTTCTTTTATGTTAAGCTGTTTTGACAAAATATACTACAGAAATAAAGATGAATTGAACTGAATACAGCTGCAGTAATGTAATCTGAATCTGCAATGCAATGCAGTGAAATGCTACATTTTCAGAAGATGACATGAACCACAATTTTCCCCACAGACAAGTTGCAATACCCTTAGGTGGCTTTTTATATGATATATAGCACGATTAATGACAAATGAAATAGTTAAATAAGCAAATTATCACATTTTGACATCACTGTGGAACTAAACTGATTTCTGAATAATGTCTTGTAAACATTGTTGACTTAGATTACCAGGTTATTGTTTTTACCTGAAAAGCACATGAAGTGTGGCATTTGGGATTTGGCCATGTGTGTTGTTACTCTTCCTTGTCTCATTTGTGAACCTTCTGTGTGAGGGTGCCCTCTGGTGTCAAGTATGAATGAAGCAAATTACATGCAAGAGGATTATTGTGTGTTCTTTCCAAAGGGTTTTTAAAAAACATGGTTACTTTTATAATGTAACTGCAATAATCAACACAATATTCAGTATACTGGTATATCACAACACCATTAACTTCACCACATTTGAATACCAATAACAAATCAATGTAACTTTGAAGCCTGGTCTGGTAGATAAATAGGCTGTAACCGTTTTTAGCTTCAGTGTTTTGGATTAATAGCACAGAAGCCTGATGCATTACCCAATAATACATAGAAGAAAGATTATGTGTCACATCTGTGATTTGATTGAGTGTAAATGTTTCCACATTTCTCTGTGCAGATCCATTGATCAGAACAGAGCCCATGCTGCGACTGAATGAGGGACATATCTTAATAATCCACATGCTATATCCTCATAACAGGCTAAATATGATTTTAACGGCATTTAAATGGATTGATGATCTCAAAGTTCTACATTATTACCCTCAGCCATACTGTTACAGCATAAATTATGATTGAGCGTTGAGCTCTGTGGTCGCTTCTTGCAGATGCTTATGGATTTTTATCTGGAGTAATCTGATGAACAAATGCTTTTGGCCTTCAGGTACTCCAAACTGTCAGATCCAGCCAACTGGCTGAAAATCAACAGGACCAATGGAAGGATCACCACCACCGCGGTGCTGGATCGTGAGTCTCCTTATATGAAGAAGAACGTATACGAAGCAACCTTTCTGGCTGTGGACAATGGTAAGAAAGTTGGAAAGTTTAAACTGCCTGAAAACTTTGAGTGAGTGTCGATGCATTAAAGCTGCTGTGTATGAAAATATGGATTTGAACGATTGGCTAGGTCAGTTTGGAGAGAAGTTGGTTAGCTTGAACTTTTGTCCCATTTGTCCCACAGAGCAAAAAAAAAGCTGTTCACAGCTTATCGATTCATAAGCTATCAGCACTGGGCCATTTTTCTACTCTGATTGGATTTCATTCTCATGCTCTATTCAACCAAGAAGGAGTTCCAACAAAGCTGCTGTCCAATCACAGTTGATTTGCTTGTCTACCATTTTTTACACAAACTTTCTTAAAAGAAGAAACTGTATAGCTTAACACATTTTCTGTACATATCAGAAATGCTAAAGTGTATTATGTGAACCCACATTTACTGTAGTTAGGGAGCGAGCACCATTTCTTTCCATTTCTTCTTCTTTTTCTTCTTATTATTATTCTCTAGAATGAATTGCATTTTTGAGGGTCTAAACATGCCTAAAAAGTGGTGAAAATGTACGTTTGTTATAGGTTTCGGAAGTGTGCCAAAATAGCATGACAGCACCACCTATGCACATTTGACGGCCCCCAAGCTACATTTCATGCACACATATATGAAATTTGGCTCAAACATCAAACACACCAATACCTACAAAAAAGTCACGTGGAGTAAAATCTTAAACCCAACAGGAAGTCAGATATTTTTTAACTTCTTTTGCCGAAAAAGGACATTTGCAGGCATTGTACTTCAACAAACTCCTCCTATGGACTTTATCAGATCAACACCAAAATTGGTTATTGTTATCTAAAGGCCATGGTGATATTAAATTGCGAAGATCTAAAGTTTTTGTCAAAGAGCGTGTCTGTGGTGACCTCACAAACTTTGATGATTCGCAACAAAAAAAGGAAGTTTTAACTCAGGCATGCATTGTCTGATCTTCCTCAAAATCCACACGTTTGATAAGAGTCATGTTTAAATGCCAATATCCAGTTATAGTCATAGCGCCACCTGCTGGCAATGGGAAATTACATATTTTACATTGTAACACACTCCTCTTAGAAATTTCAGCAGATCAAGTCCAAGTTCTGTCAGTCTAATCCAAAGGCCTTTGTAATTTTAAAGTGTGACGATCTAGAGCAGTAGTCCTCAAGCCGCGCACATCTATTCACAAACTTGTGCGAACTCTAGAGAAGACACGATATGTGAACGGCCCCTTAAAGGCCACAGACATTTGGGATCTCCATCAGTTGATGTACTTGCCCAGCCATGGTGAATTCACCTGATTTGCTGACAAATGGGTTGCGGATCTATTCCTTGGCAGTTTGCGGGTTCTTTACTGGGACTTTTCCCCTTAGCAAAGAAACTTTCCACAGACGTCTGTTTCTTGCTCTTTCTGCTGCTTGGGGGTTAAATTTGGGCGCTCAAGTGACCGAGATGTAACCGAGAGAATACGGTCATTTTTCAAAATAAAAGATTGTTTAGACTCAGATAATAAATAAAACAGAAATAATTAATGATTTCTTGTGCGTCCCCTGTACCAATTGATCCAAGGACTGGTAGTGGTCCGCGTCCTGGTGGTTGAGGACCACCGATCTAGAGTTTTCATCGAAGGGCGTGTCTGTGGTGGTCTGACAAACTTCAGTGTTTCGCAATGCCTGAAAATTTACGTTTGATAAGATTCCTCTCCTAAAGACTGCTAATCAAATCATAACCTATCAGCACTGGGTCATTTTTTTACTCTGATTGGATTTCATTCTCATGCTCTATTCAACCAAGAATGCGTTCCAACAAAGCTGCTGTCCAATCACAGTTGATTTATATGCCAATGTTAAGTCATATTCAAAGCGCCACCTGCTGACAGAAGGAGGTTTGGCATAAATCAGCGATTTTCTCAAGTTTTTTAGCTTTTTTGAGCTTAAATTGTTATTGTCCACTAATCTCTGTCATCCTAAAGCCACGGGAAGGTGGTGAGCCCGGGAGCAAGGTTCCTTTTCGTCGCTGCTTGCAGCTGTAATTTAGGTGTTGTTTTTGTCATATAAATGACCTACACTGCAGCTACATTTTGTTGTTATTTCACCTTTTACTTCTTAATCCTGTTCTGTAGAGACAACACTCTGTAATTTACAATTAAACTACCAAACTAACATCCAATAAATGCAGGTAGTGACAACCACATTATAAAAACTGTTAAGGATATTTTTAAAATATATCTCTCTTCTGAAAGCTCTGTGCAAGAAATCACAGTGAACGTAGTACATCTTAACTCATTAGTGTATCCAGATCTTGCTAGAAATAAGTACAATCCCATATAAACATTTATCTTAGTAATAAGTAAGCCACCTATCAAAATACCACAACCTGCATCTACATTATTAACAACATACATTAGATTCCATAAGCCCATTATCTGGACCGCTTATAATAAGAGGACATGGCAACACTTCAAGAGCACTTTTTGCAAAGCAGCCTTCCAGACAAACAAAACAATTGCCTCTGTTATTGACTTGAAATCACACACCATAATGAGACTTTGGATGCTGTAACATTAAATTGGTCAAAGATAGCAGATTCCCATCGCGTAAGATGCCAGAGCTTTAATTATTGTTGCCACAATGTCAATCAAGTATTTGAAGTACAATCAAGCTACTCTAATAAATAACTAATTAGCAAAAAAGCTAACTGCATACAAGTTAAAGGCAGCGTGATTATAGGAATGATGTACAATACACTATCAAAGCTTGAAAATAATTATTTCTACTAAATACAACAAAAACATTTTATGTTACTAATTTGAAGAATTAATTTTGTTTACACAAAAACAGTTTACTAAAATCATTAATATATAATATGGATGACTATTTTCAATGAACTGATTTACTAGAATAAATGACATTTTCAGCACAACATGTGAGATGGAATTCACAGATTCACTAGAATCAATCAGAATTTTCAAATCAACTTATATGAGATGTGTATGTGTGCACGTGTAATTGGATTCTTTATGTTGTAGGGACATTTGTTCCAATTGCTTTATTTCCAATATAAAAGACAATGCTCTGTAATTTACAGATAAGGTCTAATGAAGTGCTTTGAAATGTGCATTTATATTCGATGTTTGACGTAATCTCAACCGAAACACGAAGAGAGGGTGGGACATTGTGTAGCTCCTCCCCTTTAGTTAAAAAAACGGCCAATAACGTTTTGTTTTATCAGCGCTCTGCGAGAGTTGTTAAGCTCAAGTGCATCAAATGAAAAGCAAACGAGAAGCGTCTTGCAGGGGACGGGGCATGTCAGAGACTAGAGAGCATATGATTGGTTATGATTTGATGAGAAAGTGTAGTATGGGTTGACGTGAATAAAACTTTTGATCCATTTAGGCAGAAGTGATAAACTACAAGCTTTGCATGTTTATATCACTTTTATATATTCTAAAAGCAAATTGCTTCACTGGTTATCACTGGTTTGGAGCACACTAGCTTATAGATATCTTAAAAAACGAGCAATACTGATACTAACATCTAAAAACTGTATTTTAATTTCATGGGACCTTTAATATTTCTTTCTTTTTGATGTTTTCAATAAAGCAATTCTAGAATTGTGTCTTTTTCATTTTGTGTTTATATTGTTTAGTCTCCATCAGTAAAACGATTTATAATTCACAGAGGATCAAGTATTTTGAAAATGTAAAAATGTGGAATGTTTCCTGTAAGTGTTGAGTTTAATGATAGGGTATTGGGAGATAGAATATACAGTATGTACAGTATAAAAATCATTAGGTCTATGTGAAGTTGCTATAAGGATGGCTGTACAAGTGTGTGTTTGTGAGTGTCCAAACAAATAAACTGTAATGAGATTCAAAAGCTAAGGAGAGGTTGAACTGTTTGTGATGAATCAGTTTGTGTAAATGATTCAGTTCACACATACTCTATGAAGAACAGAGATGTTCAGGACAAACCAATTCACTCAAAAGAGTCATACTTAATGAAACACATATAAGACTAGAGCATTTTAAAGTGAATGCAATGCATTTAATTGTATATTTAATTAACATCCCAAATCTGTTTATTTATTCAAACAACAAAATATAATGTCAAGAATCTTTGTGTTATTCTGGAGACAGATATGAGTTTCAGTAGTCATGTCAAAGCAGTAACTAAATCAGCATACTATCTTCTCAAAAACATTGCAAGAATTAGATGCTTTGTTTCCAGTGAGGACTTGGAGAAACTTGTCCATGCTTTTATCACCAGCAGGGTAGATTACTGTAATGTATTAGTGTAACTGGCCTTCCCAAAAAGTCAGTCAGACAGTTGTAGCTTATCCAGAATGCTCCTGCCAGAATTCTAACCAGAACTAGAAAATCAGAGCACATCACACCTGTCCTCAGGTCTTTACACTGGCTCCCAGTTACATTCTGAATAGATTTTAAAGTATTATTACTTGTCTATAAATCACTAAATGACCTAGGACCTCAATACTTTACAGATATGCTTACTGAATACAAATCTAACAGATCACTCAGATCTTTAGGATCAAATAAACTAGAATTTCCAAGAATTCAGTCAAAGCAGGGTGAATCCACCTTCAGCCACTATGCCACCCGCTGCTGGAATCGGCTTCCAGGAATGATCAGATGTGCTCCAGCATTAGGCACATTCAAATCAAGACTTAAAACACATCTGTTTAGCTGTGCCTTTACTGAATGAGCACTGCGCTACGTACGACAGCTCACACTATTATGTCTTTTTTTTTTTTTTAATTCCTTTGATACCTATTTACTTCGAATTATCATCGTGTATGAAATGTGCTATGTAAATACACTTGCTTTGCCTTATTAGCATGTTTACTTTTTAGCTAGTCTCTATGAAATGAAGATACTCAAATGGCTTAACATGGGGTATCACTTTACAAGCTCAGAAATCTTGAAAGGAGATTGGTATGATTAGGAAATCGACCAGGCCATCTGCTTGTCTTGGTATGTTTTTCCCTGAAGTTTTCAAATGTGTGTGTAGTGGCAGGCCTTGTCAGGCGTTCTCCCTGAACAAAGGCATGTTGACCTGAATCAATATGTCTTTAGGGACTAGCGTTTTGTCTAGCAGTTGATACAGACGTCCAGGGTTGACGGCTTGTATTTTAGACTGATATCGGACCTTCTAGTAACAGAATTTGACAGAATCAATCTTTATAATATGTAGCCTGTTACTCAGTCAGAGCATTGGGAATGAAACAGCCGTGTTTTTCTCAAATGCCCCCCTCGTCTGTGATGGCGGATTGTGTTGTGAGAGTGAGCAGGTGTATATCTAGCCTCTGCACGGTGTGGTTTTTCTTTGATTCACACTCAGCTGTAGGGTGCAGATGCGTCTGTTTCTTCAGGCAAAGTTATTACACATATCTGTCCTCTGAGAACGAGCCCAGCTCTATTAAAGAGAAAACAGCTATGTGAAATATTTATGTGCAGTTATCATTTCTTATACCTGACACAACTGAGAGTTTTCAGGACAAATATATAAACTTTACAAGCATAACCCCTGACTATCATTATCCTCTTTCTGTCTCATAGGTTCCCCTCCTGCTACAGGAACTGGTACGCTCCAGATTTATTTGATAGATGTGAATGACAATGTGCCCGTCTTGGTTCCTCAAGAGGCTCTGGTTTGCGAGAGGTCACGACATGGATATCCAGTCAACATCACAGCCTCGGATTTAGATTCAGAACCCAACGCCGGACCTTATGTCTTTGAGCTGCCCTCTTACCCCTCTTCTGCCCGTCGAAATTGGACCATTTCACGCCTGAATGGTTAGATTTGGATTCTACGTATTACAAAGTGACTATATTCAACCGGTCTAAGGTTTCATTTTTTACAATTCAACAATATAAAGGTTAAAATATGTGCTAGATATGATTAGGACAATAAGTATACAAATACTTTTCATTTTAATTGATATGTTTGATTTGTTTAATTGATATGATATGTCTCTTCAAATAATGAAGTTGTTATAATATTTTAAAAGTAAATAAACTAAGGGTTATTTTTTTAAACCAAGTTACCATTCAGAATGACTTGTTTTAATTGGACTAATACACTAATAATATTATTATTAATAATATTTATAATATTTAGTATTATATGAGCTAATATTAAAAGTCATATTGAAAAAATAAACTGAGGGAACATAAAAAAAAATCTTTGGACTAGTAGTAGAGTTTTAATTTTCTAATTTTGTAATCATTGTTATCTGCTTTAGCCTGTTTTTATTTTTTGTTCTCCATTTAATGGTTAAATATATTTTTTGTATTTAAGACATATCATATTAATTAATACCATGAAACCAAAACATATTAAGTTTGTACCAAAAATTGCATTTTGGAAGTTACTGTTTTCTCAGATGCTGTTGAATTATGGGATTATTTCTTACAAATGAAGTTGTAATTATTAATAATTCTGCAGTACATTATTCTTTCAATATTAGTGCAGTAGGGAAGCTCTGCAAATAACGTGTGTTTATGTCCTCAAATGTTGAATTTTGATTTTAATTTATTACATCTGTTTAGGTAATTATGCCCAGTTGAAACTGCGGATCCCCTACCTAGAGGCAGGCATGTACAGAGTCCCCATTTTAGTTTCTGACTCTGGAAACCCTCCCCTGTCCAACACCTCCGTCCTGAAGGTCAAAGTGTGTCCCTGTGATGAAAACGGAGATTGCACTGTGATCGGGGCAGTGACTGTGGCCGGGCTGGGAACTGGAGCCATCATCACCATCCTCATCTGTATCATTATACTGCTCAGTAAGTGATGGATGGTTTGATTTATTAATGGATGGATGGTTCATCCAGAGACTGCAACAAAACCAAATCATAACAACATTAGTAAATGGAGATTAATAACCTTTCAACCTGTCATTTAATTGTTGATTATTCGTTTTAATTTAACTTTCAGTCAGGATTTTCTCAGCATTATCAACGTCTTAAACTATGGCTTTTTGTTTAAAGATCCACAGCATCTTGCATGGTCAAACATGACATGAGAAGGCTGTTGATATATGTGTGTATTTGTTGATCTGTGTCAACAGATCACTTTTATTAGCATATTTCAGTTATAAAAACATACAATATCTAATAATCAAGCTTTAGCTAAAGTAAATAAAAATGTGAAGTCAAAGTTTGAATAGCAAAAATGAACACAAAAAATGTTGCCTAGCTGCAAATGTTATTCTAAGTTAAAGAAAGCAGACACCCAATATACTGTAAAAGCAGACACTTGCACACTATACTGTACACTAAATTAAAAAAAAAAAAAAAAATGCAGCTTTCCATACAATTCATGTTGTCCCAACACAAATTAAGTTAATTTAACAATTTTAACTGGATTGAACTTAAAACAATTAGGTTGTCCCAAAATAATCTGAAGAATTGTGTTGTTTCAGCTTATTTTAAATAAGTAGTTTGAGCTAGCAGCAAAAATATTTTTGAGTGTACCAGCGTCACCAATGATTGGAGGATTCTTCACAAGATGGATGTAAACATCTCAGAATTGGAGATCTGGTTGGTGATGGTTTTTAATGACTGGTGTGGGATATGAATCACAAAGACTCAAAATGTACAGTTTGCGTTCAGATCTCTTTATTGTTCTGTTGGCATGATCCACATTTTCATAGCTTGAAACAACAGAAAATCTGATCAGCTTGTGCTGCGTTCCTATGGAGATCCCAGCTGCCATTACAGCCCATTGTTTTGCCTGCCAGGTCACGTGACTGAAAAAAATCAATTGGCTATTGTGGGTATCAGGGGACAAAACAAGACTTATAAATAGTCTTGTTCGACATCACAATAGAGTTCAAGTGCTGTGTTTTTTATACAAAAAGTTGACAAGCCTTGAATATGGCCAAAAACATTAAATAGATTAAAAGGTACTCACTATTTACTCAACCTCAAGTGTTTCTAAACCTTTATTAGTTTATTTATTCTGCTAAACACTAATAGGAGATATTTAGAAGAAAGCTGAAAACCTGTATCCATTGACTTCCGTAGTAGGAAAAACAAATTCTATGGAAGTTAAATAGGTTTGAAACATGTAAAGAGTTAGTAAATTATACAAGAATTTTCAGTTTTTACAAAATCTGGCCATAACAAAGTTTATTATGAGTTCATTTCAGCAGTTGGAAACAGCTTACCAAAGCAAACTTTTTGGGGGAGTTTGTTTTGGCTACTAAACACTTTTGAGCTACCGTCAAGTAACAAAGCTGGTACAGATCCTAGCAGTACACAGCATCATAAGTCGCCAATATTAGGTTAGATTTAGGTTAGAATTCAATTTTTGGTTGATTTTAGGTTGTGTTGGAAAATGACCAAAATCCAACGTCAAGCCAACGTCTTAAACCAACATCATATTGACCTCAAATACTGACATTTATTAGTCAGGTATGGCAACCAAAATTCAGCATCTGATCGTGGTAACATCCAAACAAAGTCAAGCTGTTGATTTTAGGTTGCGTTGGAAAGTGACAAAAATCCAAAGTCTGTCCAACATTGGACACTAGTGTCAGTCTGACGTTGGGTTCTGACGTCAACCCAGTTTTCATTTCCACCCAAAATGCAACGTCCCACGACTTTGGAGTACAACGTCAATTTGACATCCTGTGCCTGCCGATATGTATCTTCACCTGTACGATCACTCGAGATATTAAGGACTCTGAGGTGGTGTACTGTTTATTTAAAGGTCTAAACACTGTTTTCTATGAGTGTAAGCACACTGGCGACGCTATGTGTCTGTACGCAGCAAATAGAAAACAATATAAAGATTTGGTGCGCTTATGTTCCAGCGGGGTACACGCGAGCAGCATGACACATTTACAACACCGCCTACTGCAGCATGGGGGTGTTCAAAAAGAGTATGCTGTCACTCAGCCTTTTCAAACTCCTTTTTGCCCTCAAACAAAGAATAAAATAGAACCTAATTTGAAGTATATCTGGGCCTTTAGACCCCAAATCTTTGCTGTAGATGAACCTAGCTTAGATGTGACACGTTTTAACTTAGTAGTTGTATTTTAATGTCAGAATGTGTTTGTTTTGTATTCTTTAGTCATGTCTTATTTCGCCTAGGGCACTAAATAAGTCATGTGCATCTGATGCCTTGTCAAAGTCAGAAAACAGGTGAATGACACCTCTGTTTGTTTTGATAGGTATGGTTCTGTTCTTCGTGGTGTGGGTGAAGCGAAGGGAGAAAGAGCGTCAGACAAAACCCTTATTGATCGACCCTGAGGATGACGTCAGAGATAACATTCTGAAGTATGATGAAGAGGGAGGAGGAGAGGAAGATCAGGTCAGTGTCACACACCGCAGTGCGCGTTTTTATCGATTGTCAAGTCAAGGCTGTTTTTAAATTTTCAATAGTTTGCTGCCGCTTCTTTTCTGTTGCAAGAGCGTTTCTGACCTTGTTTCAGACCCGCGCTGCTATATTTTTATTTCTGCTGCAGGACTATGACCTCAGTCAGCTGCAGCAGCCCGAGTCTCTAGATCACATAATGAGCAAGCCTGCAGGTGTGCGGAGAGTGGACGAGAGACCCGTTATCCTAGAATCTCAGTATCCTGTCCGGCCAACGGTACCACACCCAGGAGACATCGGGGAGTTCATCACTGACGTATGTGCCCTCTGTTTCTTATCTTGGAACATAATCTAGTTAGGCCTTAAGTCTGACTAATGCCTACAGAGCGGCAGAGGAAACAGCATTGTTCATTTGCAAAGGCGTTCTTAAAGAGGTCATCATTTTCTTCCCTGGAGTCCACTTACAGTATAATCTCTGTTTATTTTGGTAGAAATAATTCACAATTTGTGATTTAACACCAACTTGAACCTTTAAAATTAAACCTTTTATATTATTATTCTTCTGCTTCTGAGCCTTCTGGGACAAAAAAAAAATAATAATTGTAAGTAGACTTCACAGAAGAATATATATAAATTCTTAATCTTGTTAAAAAATATACCTAAGCTACTCTTTCCCAACCTTAGGCAGCCTTAGGATATGCAGAGTAGCTGGAGCTACACACTAGAGTATACAACATGTTTGACACAAAAACTGGGCTAGTGCAATTTTTGTATTATTTGAAATAAAATCAATACAGTTTTACATGAATTTCAGGATGCGATTAGATAAACTCATCAGATTAAGGTGAACATATGCAATAAATAGTGAAAATATCACTTACTGTACACTCTCGGAAAAAATGGTACAATATTGTACCAAAGAAGGTACAAACCCTTGTCACTGGGGCAATACCTTTTTATGGAGCAGATGTGTACCTTCAGACAAAGAAACACATTAGTACCATTGCAGTTTGTATCTTTAAGGACATGATTTGTACCATGGGAAACCAAAATGTACCTTTGGTTTTTAAAACCTGCAGATACAATATTGTGCCTTCACACTTTGTACCTTAACAGTGTCAAATGTGTTCCTTCAAGAACTATTAAAAGGCATTTTACTATATCCAAAATGTGTCCATTTATTTTCAGTAAATATAAAACATCAAATACATGTTTTTAATTAAAAAAAGTTTATTTTTGTGTAAATTCACCTTTTCATTTACAATAAAGAATAAAAATAAACATAAATTAAAAGATTTTCTATTTTTTGTTAAAATTTCACAAAATCCCAAAAATGTTAGAGAAACACATTCTCCCATGTACAATATTAATCTTTTTTTCTCTAATTTTCACACAATACCTTTGTAATCACTTAAAAGTTAATTTATTAACTTAATTTTCAAATTGAAATAGAATTATGCTATTAATGCTAAGTATTGTAACGAGATGTGCACAGTGTTTGATAAGCTTTACAATACTAAAATGTCTGCATCAACACTTTGCATATGCAGGATTTTTGCCAGCTCACATGCGTAGTGGAAAGCAAATGCCAAAAGGTGCGGTTATCAATAATGAAAATATATTTATCAGAAAATGCTTACCAAATATTTATTAAAAATGCCTTAAATGTTTAGTTTGAAATACCTACTGTATAGTTTTGTTTTACCATTTGTTTTGTATTATAGAACTTAATAGTTTTTGTTTATGAGTTTATTTAAACATATGCTTTTAAATGATGATTCATGTTTTAATATGGAAATTATTCCTAAAATTGCCTTTCTAGTAATATTTATTTTCATAGATATTGTAATAAAGAAGGAGTTGTCCAACACTTATGTAGCTTTTTTATGAGAACAATTGTGTACCTTCATTTCAATACCATAAAAGGTACAGAACAGTATCATAACAGGTCTTTTACAAACGTACAAAACTGTTCCTTAAGGAACATTATTTGTACCACTGTGTACCTTTTTTTCTGAGAGTGTACAGATTAAGCGAAATCCCAAGAATGTACTGGTAATATAGTATTTAGCAAGTATTTAGATAAACATTCTTCTCCACAGTGCGTTTCTCTAGTGAACTAACAAGCTGTGGACAGTGAATGATTTGCCTGAGGTAAATGTAATGCTACATGACATTGTTTACAAGCTGTTTCTTTGCAGTTGAAACACTGATTGAGCGATTACATGAGATGCCAGACCTTCATTTATTTTGACACTGTTGCTTTTTGAATTCATGCACCTATACGGTAATCTGCCAACTACACCAAACAGCATCAAGACTGTGGATTCATTATTTGAATTTCCTGACAAAAGCTACAATTTTTGAAAGACTTTGTTTCGCATAAGCTTCTTGGAATTATTCAATGCAAGGTGCACTAAATGTCTACTGAAGTTTTATTCATGCATCAACTGCAACAGCATACACTGAAAGATCAAGCTTGGGATTTTAGAATTGATATTGATTATTGATATTGTTAAACATACAAAACTCATCCAAAAGACCCCTACCAAAAATCTATGGTGCAAATGTGTACTGTGAAACCCGCAAAGGAGTTGCACAATGGATGCGCCACACCACATCTTTAAAAGACTAAACATTGTTTTCTATAGAGTACTAGTGTGACCATGTTTTACTTTTCATATTACAGTAACATAGTTTGATTGATAGGATGATGTCTGATCACACCCTTCATAACGGATGTTGTTGTCGTGATTGCTCTCCTTTCGAGTATGCATGGAAATCTGAAACAAATCAGATGTAGAATTTAAATCTCATAAATAAATAGAAAATAAGGCGAATAACTGCAAAAAGGTCCACATTTTGAGAAAAAAGAACCACCCCCTACACCAGGCTGGCTACAGGCCTGGTATGTCTATCAAGCAGTGAGAATCACTGATTTTTAAAGAAATCAGATCTTAAATGTGGCGATTTTGGAATATAAGACTGAAAATTAAAAGTCTATGTGCATACAGTATACCGCATTCACCCATTTTGGAGATTTGGAATTGAACTAGAGCAAGGGTGCCCAAACCTTTTCTTATGAAAGGCCAAAAACTAAGGTAAATATAGTTGCCATGGGTAATTTCCTAATTCATTTAATAATGTTAAAAAATGACTTGCTTTACATTAATGCAGTAGTTTTTTTATTACATTTATAATGAACTTATTACAGTAAAAACAGAACAATCTTATTTATAACACACTAGTTTTTGCCTTGATTTACTCGCCAATGTCTTCTTCATAGTCCTCTATCCGTCAAGTGACAGTATTTACATTTTTAAAAATCAGATTCATTTACAACATTTAATGAAAACATTTAATTTCACTTTGCTTTTTTGTAGCTCAGCAATAAGACAAACAAAAAGGTTTGTCAAATTAGAAATGACAAACTTTGTGTTAAAGGCATTTGCTCCAACCTTCTCTATCATTCTCACTCTCCTCTCAGATGGGACGGTGGGCCAAATCAAAGGTTGCAATGGGCCAGCTTTAGCCCGCAGGCCCTACTTTGGGCATCTCTGAACTAGAGCATATAGAATGTGTGTGTGTCCAATTGGCTATACATGTAGCTTTAGCAATGTTAGTACTTGCAGTACTTCAAATTTGACCTGTTTCCTTGGCAACTACCTGAAATAAAGTGAATCAAATAATTCTAAGTTAACAAGAACAACACTGAACTGGCCAAACAAAGTCACTGACAAGTAAATACAGACATGATGTGATTCATCCGATGCAGAAAAAAAACTGCAGTAACAAAAAAATCCTTTTTCTTTCCACTGAGGAGGAAGTTACACTCCGTTTCATAGTGCATCAAGGACTTTCATCTGAAACGATCAAGGAAACCTATCCTGATGTGACCCCTTACAGCAGTGTTTTATGTTCTCTGTGTCTTCTATTAGGGTTTGCGTGCAGCAGATAATGACCCCACCGCTCCTCCCTACGACTCCCTGCTGGTGTTCGACTACGAGGGCAGCGGCTCCACAGCGGGCTCCGTCAGCTCCCTGGACTCCTCCAGCTCTGGGGAACAGGACTACGACTACCTCAATGACTGGGGTCCTCGCTTCAAAAAGCTGGCAGACCTCTACGGAGGAGGAGGGGAGGACTGAAGGTGCGAGCCAGAGGAAGACGGAGGGGAACAGAGGGGGCCAGGAGGGACAATTGGCATCTCGAATGTTTTATCGAGAAGCCGTATGCCAAGCCTCCGACGTGGGCTGATTATCTCTCAAGAAAAGTTCCTCTGCACGCTACGGAGGCATGGAGAGGGGAGGATATTGCCCTGCAGCCTGCTCTGGACCTTTGCTGCAATCCACAAGTATTTTACGGCTTTTTACAATATTTCGCGTTGTGGTTTCTTCAGTGTTGTTTTGTCATTCCTCTCGGATGGCCTTGAGGCTCAAGATGGAATCGAGTTGCGATGGGGACAGCGAACTCTCGGCGCGCAGGAATCAAAGAAAACGAGTGCGCACACTTGTTTTTTTTCCAGTCGCTTTATCACTAATGAGAGCTCCACACACACTTTTTCTCTCAACTTGAATTTCAGTAGAACAGAAGCACTGTTGTTGATAAAGTGCCTTTTGTGGTGTGTTTTGTATCGGACTCCTGCAATCTCAGGGTCGGTTGCCATTTTGAAAAGTTTCTTCTGTTGGGCACACACTCCCCCGTTCCTGTCTGCTCCTCTCAGCTACCTTCTGCTTTTCGTTCACCTCTGCATTAGCGGTGCAGAACGCCTCTTTGACTACTACGTGGAAAACAAAGGAAACAGAGAATGTTTTGTTGACAAACACAAGACTCATCTTCCCTTAAGCAATCTCATTCTCCCTTGAGAAATTGGAGCGTATAAAGTACAGTGATCCAATTCGGAAAAAAATAAATCATTTTTCTTTTCTTTTTGTTTTGTTTTTTTAGAAACTTGACCGACCACGACCATATAATGTTATGTTGTGTAATGGTTGTGTAAAAAAATCAAGTTCTTTATTTTAAAAGAAGAAAAATATTACTGGAGAATGCCTTTTAGCTCATACTCTTGCCTGCCTTGTACGATTTTGTGTTGCGTTTCCGATCTGTAAAGGTAATTTAGGCATGACAAGTTGCCAGACAGTGAGACTAAAAGTGATGGCTGAAGAAACCCGACTCTAAAAGGATTGCATCAGAAGAAACCTTCTCTTTTTTTGTCTTGAACATTCCCCTTTTCTAACTTTATAAGTTGATTAAAATATTATACGTGCATGACTTCTTTCAAAACAATGTCTCAAATCTCACGCACTTGTTCCTCTGTGGTCAGAATGTGAAAAGTAGTTGGCAAAGAATATACACCATACGGAATAAATATAATCTGAAAGAAATAAAAAAATAAAAAACAAACAAAAAAGATTCAAAAATGTTTAAATGCTGTAAAATACTTATTTTTGAAGTATCATTTAAAACATTTGCTGCTCTTCGAGTATTGAGTTGGGCTAAATGACAGTATCTGGGCCTGCTGGTTTCAATGTGTATGTGTGTGAGTGTGTGCGTGCGTGTTTCTGTATCCTGTAAGATATTTTTACACGTTTGTCTCTCATGTTTTATTAGGTTTACATTCGGTTGTTTGAGTTCATTTTTGTCTTGTCTTGCTGAAAATGTCTCATGCATTCTGTCCATAGATAAAGGTCTGAACCTGCACTGCAGAGAAGCTTACAGTCATGCCTGCTTCACCATTCAGTGTAACTGATTTCTCTTTCCATTCATCTCAAATATTGGATGTGCTTTAGAGAATAAACAATCACGGTTTGGTTAAAATTTGTAATATGAACCATTCTCAGTCTCTGTCCTGTCCATAATAGGCCCAGCAAGCAGTTTTTTTGTTTGTATTAGATGTCTAATAGATGTCTAATAGACGTCTAAATATAGTCGTCTTGACTAAAACAAGGCTAAATTTGGGCTGTCAGTGAAAATCTAATAGACGTCTAAAAATAGGCCAGAACTAGACATCAAATAGACAGTAATGATTGACTACACATATAAAGTCTGTCTAATCTGTCTTAGTCTAGTTTTGGGCTATTCTTAGATATCTTTTATATTTTTATTTCTGTGTGGAGTTTGCATGTTCTCTCCATGTTCTGGGTGCTCCGATTTCCCCCACTAGTCCAAAAACTTGTGGTATAGGTGAATTGGGTAAGCTAAAAACGTTGGCAGTGTATGTGTCTGAATGTGTGTGTATGGATGTTTCCCAGTGAAGGGTTGCAGCTGGAAGGGCATCCGCTGCGTAAAACATGTTGGATAAGTGGGCGGTTCATTCCGCTGTGGTGACCGCAAATTAATAACAGGACTAAGCCGAAAAGAAAATGAACGAATGAATTAGATTTTCACTGACAGCCCAAATTTAGGCTTGTTTTAGCCAAGCTGTCTACATTTAGATGTCTATTAGACGTCTATTAAACACAAAATTGTTTGCTGGGAGGGTCATGTCTCTATTCTTTTCATTCATACTTCCATGTTTCTTTCATTTTTTTTTTTTTTTGGACATGAGTGAGCATTGCATTACGCCATTAAGTGACAATTGAATTTATCTGATATACATCGAGTATGGGATGTCTGATTAAGCCCAAAAAATCAGGCCATTTCAGAATGGCAGTGTGATTATCGTTAGAACTTCTGAATCTCCATGCATTACCATTAAATTAACATTGACTTAACATAACTTTAGATGGATGCTCCTCCTACACATATGCCTTCATACATAATAATAAAGCACTCTGTCTGATGATGACAACACTTATGTGATAGGAAGCTTCATGTGGATTAAAATGAGCTATGAAGCACATTTTATTTTATTTTTTTCTGACCCAGGGAAAGGTCAGTGTACTCAGAGGGCATACGGCATAATTAAAACATGAGGCTTAGCACTAATGATGAATCTCTGGGAGGGGATTAAATCTAAAGAGCATAAAAATGTATGAAATCGCATTTGGGTAATGAGAGTAAAAATGGTACAGGAATTGATTCTCTGGAGTGACTTTACATGCTCGTCTAATTTGTTTTATTGTTAGTTTGAATCAGCTGGTTTTTAGGCTTTATTTTTACTCAAACTATTCTAGCCATCAGTTATCTGAATAGGTTAGCATTTTATCTAACTATTTACAGTGCTCAGCATATATAAGTACACCCCTCAAAAACTATCTTTTAAATTTATATTTTAAATAGGAAGCTGTACAATATTATATTTGTGCATGTACAGTTGAATTCAGAATTATTAGCTCCCCTTTAGATTTTTTTTCTTTTTTTAAATATTTCCCAAATGATGTTTAACAGAGCAAGGAAATTTTCACAGTATGTCTGATAATATTTTTTCTTCTGGAGAAAGTCCTATTTGTTTCATTTCAGCTAGAATAAAAGCAGTTTTTATTTTATTTTAAAACCATTTTAATGTCAAAATTATTAGCCCCTATATTTTTTTCGATAGTCTACAGAACAAACTATGGATATACAATAACTTGGCTAATTACCCTAACCTGCCTAGTTAACCTAATTAACATAGTTAAGCCTTTAAATGTGACTTTAAGCTGTATAGAAGTGTCTTAAAAAATATCTAGTCAAATATTATTTATTGTCATCATGGCAAAGATAAAATAAATCAGTTATTAAAAATGAGTTATTGAAACTATTATGTTTAGAAATGTGTTGAAAAAAATTCCTCTCCGTTAAAGAGAAATTGGGGAAAAAAAGAAACAGGGAGGCTAACTCTGACTTAAACTGTACATTAAATTAGTCAGTACTGAAGCCAAATCTGGAGCTTATCTAACGAAACAACTTATGATTACGGTCCAAAAACTAGTACAGCCAAATTTATATGTTATAGAAAAATATTAATTACAATTTTAAAAAAGAGGGGAAATCAAGAAATGGAAAAAATGGAAAATTTAGTTGAAATTTTGCAGGTTGTAATTTATTTTTGCAATATTTTGCTTGAATTTAATTGTATTATTTTTCAATTTCCAAATATGTTTGGTGACTAAAATATTATTTTAATAAATATGTCTGTTTGCTTTATCAGAATGCTATAACCTTACTATCCACATGGTAAAATTAGTTGACTTCCATTTTTTAAAAAATGATCAAGTAAATGATGTTCATTCATTCATTCATTCTTTCATTTTCCTTCAGCTTAGTCCCTTTATTCATCAGGGGTCGCCACAGTGGAATGAACCACCAGCTTATCCAACATATGTTTTACACAGCGGATGCCTCTCCAGCTGCAACCCAGTAACACCCACACACTCTCACATGCACACACACTACATTCAATTCAACTGTACCGCATGTCCTTGGACTGTGGGGGAAACCGGAGTATATGAGGAAACCCACGCGAACACTGGGAAAACAGATGAGTAAAGTCAACTTAAGTTGCAAATGATTCTGTCTGTCTAGAGTTAGGTTTGGAAACCATTCACCTGGGAAATTATCCTGTTTTCAATCTACAATATTGTATATAATTTAATTGTAAGTCTGTTATGCATTAGTCAGACATTTTGTTCTGTTCTGTCACATATTGCTATTTTTAAAAGCATCTCACACAGTGAATGCCAGCTTTTTAGTGCATTTTGTCACATGAAAAATGTTTGCACTTTACAGGTCAGTGCAAGCTTTTGTGAAGTTAACTGTATTGGCTGTATGTAGAATTCACAATCATTTGTCATTAGTGACGCTGCAGTTTATTTAAAGGTATAGTTCACCCAAATATGAAAAATTTATTAGGCTCATTTAGTCTTCCTCCATTTATTCCAAACATCGAGTTCCTTTCTACGGTTGAACACAAAATATTGAAGAATGTTGGAAACTGCAACCAATTACTGCCATAGTATTTTTCTTCCCACTATGAATGTCAGGGCCTACCGACTTCCAACATTCTTCAAAATATCTTATTTTGTATTATACACCAAATTAAGCTCAAACACATTTGGAACCACACGAGGCAGAGTAAATAGGATAATGTTGAGTAAAGCTTTGTGGAAGTGGTATGTCTGTGATGTAAAAAATGGATGGCTTAACTTGAAAATGCCAAAAGTGCAAAGTGATGTTTATTTACAGTGAGGCTTGCTCATCCACAGGTGAAATATTTACAAATGGACACCAAATAAAAAAAAAACTGGCATGGGAAAATGATCCCCAATTATAAATAAACCAAATTAAAAAATGTATATATATATATATATATATATATATATATATATATATATATATATATATATATATATATATATGTATATATATATATATATATATATATATATATATATATATATATATATATATATATATATATATATATATATATATATAAGATAGTTATCCAAAATATACACAATGATAATCGAAGAGTTTGACTGATCAAAGCACAATTTGGACGCTCATTTGTTTGGCCCACCGAGAAACAACACTCGTTACTCGTACACATTTCTGACTTCCGGGTGATCGGTGAGACTAGAAGCGCGACTTCAAAATAAAAGAGCGTCCACGCTAATCCTCTGTTTGGTCGCCGTTCTCTCCAACTCAACGTTAAAACAACATGAAACAGGTAAGATATACGCTAGTAATTCAGTATAACAGTGCCGTGAAAGCTTGTAGCTGTAATATGTATTGTAGTGGTGTATATCAGTCGACGGTGCACTACTATGGCTGTAACGGAGGGGAAAACGGTTGGCGCATGTGGATATTTAATTAGACCACTGCTTGTTTATATTATTTCTCCAGGCTAGATCTCCATAACTGGTGAACTATCCCCCTTTAAAAGCCACCATAGTAAATTACAAGACACTGAAGGTGATTTAATCCATGAATATAATCATGACAATGTTCTTTGATGTAAAAATTAAGCTGGAAATACGTTCGCATTTGATCCCAATGCAACCATTTAATCTAATGTTGCAATATTTTATTGTCATTTGATAAATATTGCTATATGAATATGGTTTGAGAAGATGGTTTGAATAGCTCTTCTTGACGGTTTTCAGGGAAGTCTAACAGTATTCAGATACAGAAGTTGAATAATTACAATGCAAAAAAATGCTTTTCTTACTTTGTGTCGTTTCTAGTACAAATTATCTAAAATTACTTAGCTCAAGTAAAAGTATTATTTTTCACCCTCAGAAGAAATGTCAGAGTTTTTCCTTAAAATAAGCAAAATTATCTGCTAATGGGGTAAGCACAATCTTATTTTTTGCTTAAACACGACAAATTCTAAGTAAAAAAAAAACATTTTGTTTTGCATAAATTGTTTAAATAATTAAATAAAATGAATTTTTGTTTCACCTACAAACATTATAATTTTTTATAATGTCTCACTCCGTATCAGTGTTGGGTAAGCTACTTGGAAAATGTAGTGAGCTAAGCTATTAGCTACTTAGTATGTAGCTTAACTACACTAAGGGCGCACTCACACTATGCTATTCGAACTGTGCTCAGGCCCATTTCCTGGATCGTTTGAGAAGTGTAAGTGCTCTGAATCGGAATCAGGCGCGGTTCAGTTGGCCGGCCCTGCCCCAGTTGGAAGAGGTGTGCCAGAGCGCGGTTCACTTGAGCTCAGGTGTGATGCGCTTGTAGTGTGAGTGCAAAGTGTGCCTGAGCCCAAAACTGAAGACGAGACGTGACTTTTAAGGGACTTTTTTAAATGGATTTATTAATCATTCTTGCTATTCAATGAAGGCAAACTGTTAAGATTATTAAAGACGCAAATCTCTCACTGCACGACAGCTGCACCTTTAGCAAACTTCCTTATTCCTGCAGCATGAGGACTTTATGATTGTTTAAAATGGCTGATCTGTTCGGCGAAATATTTGACTGTGTCACTGCATTCCTAACGACTAAAATAATATAACTAAAGCAATGTCCACTGTGCTGAGCGAGAGCACTTCTTACTAAACTGAACAGCGCATCATCTATGACGTAAGCGTGCTCAGGCTTGAATGCAACGTGAGTGCAGGCCGTCGGGGAAGACGGGAGGGGGGGTCAAGCGTGCTTTGGCCCGGTTCGTGGCAAACTTATGAGGCATAATTGTTCAGTTTAATTGTTTACTGCAAATAATATTATGCTAAACAGAAACAAATGATGGTATATAACAGCAAAAACAAATATCACAATTAACACCTACAGTGAGACGCGATTCATCGGTAGATCCTTGATAAACTGTTTGACGAGCACTTCTCTGTGGGGTTTTGTGCTCAAAGCACCCGCTGACTGCCTGGAGCTCAGATGTGCACATACACTGAAGTGCATGCCAGAGTGTGTGTGTGTGTGTGTGTGTGTGTGTGTGTGTGTGTGTGTGTGTGTGTGTGTGTGTGTGTGTGGTCACGTGATGTGTGTTTTTAGCGGTATAGTGTGGACCGAGATCAGTTCAGAAAAGCTAGGTGAAACGCCAGTGTGGATGTGGATTGTTTTCGTTCTAAAATGCCATTTTAAAACTAAGGCGTATTAGTGTAAACAGGGCCTAAGTGTGTATTTTTCGCGAGCCGGCTCAGCATCGTAATGTCTATCAGCCATCGATGATGAACAATGGCATTGTCTATTGACCCAAACCTATATTTACAACTCTTCATTAATAAATTTCACTACGTAATGTAGTATCATTAGTAATTATCGTCACCAACCAGAGCGAGAGGTAGCAGTAACGCACTTAAAAGTTTGCTGTTGACCACCGTAAAACAGGAAGAAGAAGAAATCATCATTTTCGCCATCATATGGATTTACTTTCATCGGCTAGACACTGGCCTCACAGCTGTTAATAATAAGTGATGGAATGTTACGACTGGTAAATGTTCGCCACTGAAAAGCTATTTCATTTAGAAAGGATGTCCTTCGAAAAAGAGTAGGGGTTTAACCCCAGGATCCTGGCCAAATTTGCTCACTGGCCTCTGTTCATCATGGCCTCCTAATCATCCCCATATCATAATTGGCTTCATCACTCTGTCTCCTCTCCACCAATCAGCTGGTGTATTGTGCAGTCTGGCGCAATATGGCTGCCGTCGCGTAATCCAGGTGGATGCTGCACACTGGTTGTGGATGAGGAGATTCCCCCCAATGTGTAAAGCGATTCAAGTGTCCAGAAAAGTGCCATATAAATGTAAGGTATTATTTTAAAAAAGTAGCAACTCTACAGACACGCTACTGAGAAATGTAGTTAAGCTAGTCGTGTCACTACTTGTAGCGATGCTACTGCCCAACACTGCTAAGTATTTATGGCAAGCATACAATACATAACTAATTAAATGACCAATAAGTCATCCCTTACTTTTTCAGCAAAAAGGTAATCTAATTTGTTAGATTACAGTAAGTATTTACTTACTGTAACTATTTACACCCAACATTGTTTGACACTTTAAACCAGGGGTCACCAAACTTGTAACTGGAGGGCCGGTGTCCTGCAGATTTTAGCTCCAACCCTAATCAAACACACCTGAACAAGCTAATCAAGGTCTTACTAAGTATACTTGAAACACCCAGGCAGGTGTCTTGAGGCAAGTTGGAGCTAAATCCTGCAGAGACACTGGCCCTCCAGGACCGAGATTGGTGACCCCTGCTTTAGACTAAATAGATCTGCCAATGTAAGCCTACACATTTGAATGCATCTATTTTCTTTGCAGAAAGGTACAGAACAGCTCTTTTCAGCATTAATTTAAACACAGTGTAATAATCTGTTTCATGTGTAAAAGAAAATGAAGAGCATGTAAACATCCTTCCATCCCCTACACTCACATGAAAATCAGTATACGGGCATTCATCGACAACCTCGCAAGTCAGGAAGGTCTTTCTTTTTTCATTACAAACTGTTTGCACGTTGACAAGGATAGATTAATACATAAAAACTGCATACACACTGCCACTTTAAATGAACACTAAATTGGCATCTCTATATATTTATAGTGCACTTTGGTTTGGACTCTGTAACCTCTACATTAGCACATGCCTCAACTCTTGGTTTTGATCTCATTTATTAACCTCATGCCCATTTCAAAGACAGATCCGTTGTGACAGTTTATCAGTGCTCTTCCATTTGTTTCAATCAGCACAACTCCAGCTCGCAGCATCACTCGCTCCCTCTCTCTCTCTGGCGGCTTCTCGCTTACGCATTGCATACTAATGGTGATCATGTTCTGTTTTATCTATTCTTCATGTACCAAACTTGTGTGCGAGTATCTCTGTGTGGTTTCTGTAAGTCAGTAGCTCACAGAGTGAGCGAGCGGCGACACCGGAGAGAGTGAGAGCTGTAGGGGATTGGAACTCTCTGCGGCCGTGTCTATCAATTAGTGCTCTGATTAATCCCTTGCTTTAATCTCATCAAGCAGAACACTGCTAATTACCCACAGACGAGAAGAGAGAGGGATGAAGAAAGTGCAAAACCGTAAGAGCATGTGCCATTAGTCGCAGGAAGAGGTGGTAATAGAGGGAAAGAGTGGAGAGGAAAGGAAAGAGGGAAGAGAACATAGTAGATGACATGCTTTATCGGGTGAAACGGGGAAAACCAAGTTCTGAATTCTTTAGCTATGGATTTAGAAACAATATATGGCTGTAAAGTAAATTTTCAACTTATGTTTTGTGCGATTGGATGAACTAAGGTAGGGTTGTTGACCTAAAGGGTTTGTTCAACAAAAATTCAAATTCTGTTATTAATTACTCAACCTCATTTCGTTATAATCCCCTAAGACACAGGTGTCAAATCCAGTTCGTGGAGGGCCACAGCTCTGCACAGTTTAGTTCTTACCCTGCTTTAACACACTTAAGCTGCGGTCACGCTGCACTTTTCTCCCCATAGACTTCCATTCATACGCACACGAATGCGTCAGACTGGAAACGCAAGCTCCTGCGACAAGTTTTGTAGTTCGCTGCGTTGCAAAGTTCAAGCTTGGTGAACTCTGACTTGTAAAATCGCATCACTTGACTGCGTGAGACCAATCGAAGATCAAAACATGAGCCCTCTGAGCAGAAATTTAAAATATGGACCAATCGCTCGCTTTTTTAAATGTATAATCATCTTGTTTTATTCCGCCCCTTTTTCGCAGCGCCCTACTACAGAATTTCACTATCTCAAACTCTAGTGTGACCGCAGCTTTACCTGTAGGTTTCAAACAAGCTTGAAGGAGTTCAATTAGTTTGATCATGTGTTTAATTAGGGCTAAACTGTGCAGAGCTGCGGCCATCCAGGAACTGGATTTGACACCTGTGCCCTAAGACCTTCGATCATCTCAAATTTTAGCTGAAATCCAAGAGCTCTGCAATTGTTCAAGATGTTCTTAGTCCAGAAAATGAAGCAAAAACATTGTATAATATTCTATGGGATTACAGAGGTTTAATTGTAATCAAACAAAAAACTGTGAAAAGGGTTTTGCCATGTGCATCAGATTAGGGTGCATTTACTACAGGCAATAAAACCCTAATGGCAATACATCATGCAGTCCACAACAACATGAGGGTGAGTTATGAATAAAATGATTTTCATTTTTGAGTGAACTAAAGGGCAGTATACATCAAGCTGATGCAGAACAACTAGCGCCGACAAAACCCACCAAACACATGAAAGCAGTCTGAAATGTGAGAGCATGTTCTGCGTTTGCAAGGAGAAGTGTGTTCCTGCACAACTGGAAATGCTGCATTTGCAGGACTGCAATTCTAGTACCCTTTATTATTTGGCCCTACCCCACCCCTCCCCTCTACTACCCTCAACTGAACAGATCAGGACCTACAGGGTCCTAGAAATGGGGTGAGTCTTAGAAATGCATTTCACCCTCTCCGTTTATGCAGTAACATGCCATTCCTGCATGTCTTTTCACACCTGCGGAGGGCAGTGTCTATTTTCTTGCTTTCAATGGAAAAGTGAAACAAAGCAGCTTTCAGTATAGGGGCGTAAGGAGATCTTGGGCTATGAGATCTCGTGAGACTAAGGCCCAATCCCAGTTCTACTTTTGTACCTCTACCCCTTACCCTTGGCCCTTGAATCGGAGTCTGTAAGGGCTTCAAAATTTACCTCTAAGTAATGGGTCAGCACTAAAACACCTGCACACGTCTTCATATGTCATCGCAATCTCTTGCTTCATATAAGATCGATGATTGCAACTGCTGTAATTGTTCCAGTTGCATTATTTTTTGGTATTTATCTTCAGGAAATCACTGAAGGCAATGATATCATGTTATCTTGATGATATAATGTGGCAATAAGATCGTAACTGTACTGTGCATTTACACCGTGACCATATTCATCTATGTAAACGTACAAAAACAACCATAACATTATACCAGACACTGTTAAAAGGTCATTCCCAGCCACTAGACTTTTCTGACAGAGTATTCGAGTGTCATTGAGTGACAGAGTGTTCTGGGACTTCTATACAGGAGTGGAAGTTTTTATTCATTTTTTTTTTTTTTTTTTTTAATGAAGCATGACGGTAAACCATGAACGCTGTTATGAATGTATTAAAACATACTGTATGCTTGTTTGTTATAAAAATTGGTAATAATAACAAAAAAAAATTACTCATTTGAGCATCTCTTGACTTCCATGTGCAGCCATGCTGCCGTTGTAGATGGTGTATTCTGGAAAATTTTCTTACCCCTTGGTTTTGAGTGTGGTCCTGAAAAATCTGTTTCAAGGGCTATCTAGCCATTTACCTTAGCCCTACCCCCTACCACCCCTGTGACCGCACAAATCAAGGGGGAAGGGCTAAGGGGTAGAATTGGGATCGGGTGTAAATCGTGACAAGATTTCTCATCGAGCTGAAAAGTTGTCTCGTGAGTTGGATGTTATGATGGAGCGTGAGAGTGAATTTAGCACTGAAAATTGGAAGCAGGATTGGGTTTGAATCACAAATCAAGGGCTTTGCACACACCTGGCAACTCAGGCTGCCTTGGTGTTGCACGTCACTCGTTTTCTTGGGCGGGTGTGATGTAGTCGTTTTTTTTCACTGGAGTTCAAAAGTTGCCACGTCCAAAAGCAAAGGCTGCTACTACTGCCACCATGTGGTATAGCACTTTAGATATGGTTAAAATCATAATCATTGTAAACACAAGGCGAATTAAGACATGAAATATTCCTGTTTTAGTCGCATTATTAAAGTGCAATACAAACACTTAAACTCTGTAAACAAACTATTACTGACTTTAGTCGCATTTTGAGAGAGGATAAGCAATACACACATGGCTGTTTGACACTATTCTCTGAACCTACCAAGTCAGTAAAGCACCCCAGACACGCACATCTCCTCTGAGTGCACGCACACACACAGTCAACTCCTTAAGACACACACACCCGTCATCATTTATGCTGTCCAGAAATAAACAAAGATTTATTTTCATTAGGTGTGCAGCATCAAATTTCATTAAAACTGCTCTCTTCTTTCTATCAGTCCATACTCGCATTCAATATCTCAGAGTTTGTCCAGTCAGTAGAGTTTATAGCAAAATATTTAGCAGTGTTTGCATGCCCTTTACAGCATAGAATGAATTAAAATAGAAGTAAAATAACATTCATTACAAGTTGATTTAAAAAAGCACCTTAATAGTTTTGCATTGTGGGATAATTATTTTTTTCAATGAATACATTTTAATAAAAGTTGAATAGAATAAATTAATTGAATTTTCCGCTCATTTATTTCATCATTGAGGATTACAAAAAATAGTATAAAAATCTCATCTCATTCCTCTGAACCCAATCTCGTGTCTCGTCTCGTGGAGTAAGCATCTCGTCACATCCCTAGTTTAGTATTATAACCGTAATACTGTCACTCACTATAGAGAGATGCACTCCTGCAAATATGTGTAATAATCTAATAATCAATATAGTTTGCACATTGTTGAGAAATCCAGCAAAATTACAGAAATCCAGCAAAATTACAGAATTACAGATCTGTATTTCTTCTTGACTTTAATTGCTTATGTCACTTTACTTTGTCACTCTCATGGTCCGAATCATCGCTGAATAACCAGTCAGAGTGATCTGTTCAACAATACAGATTTTACAAGCTGAATCGGGCCAATGAGCTCTGAACCCAGATGAGAGGTGACGTGTAGAACACACAAAACCAACTAGCCAGATCGACACTGACCAGTGGACCGACAAAACCGAAAGGCCTACCATCAGCTTGGTGTGCCCCGGTCTTTACTCTTTTAATGATGTGTGATCTGACATCAAGTATGTAATTCATTCTGTAAAAAAGCCTTCTTCGGAGTCCTTTTGAACCACATTGAAATGCAATTATAAGGACTTTAAAATTCAGTTTTTGCTCTCCTTTAAGATGTAATATGCTGGGCAATATGACAGAAAAGTAATTCCCTGATAAAGATGTACATCGCAATATACCTTTTGAGTAAATTCAATCAATTAATAGTTTATTTGACCAAATGAAATAAAATATAAAATACTTTTCAAAAAGACATAAAATATTGTTAAATGAAATGCTAAATGTAAGATTACTTTTAAGCTTGCAACTTTCTTGCCATGCTGCGTTTAAACAATGTTATTTGCTACACCACAAAATAAACAATAGTGAATATGAAATGATACACTTCATTTTATCCATACAATATGCATCATTGTATTACATTACCCTTAAACGTACTCAAATAATAACTTAAAAACAAGCCTTTCATCTTTCAGACTATTACTGTGTATCAGTTTGATTTATAAATGTGATATTGACTTAATACAACAGCTCAACAAACAGGAAGTTAATGTTGAGAGTTTTGCGATTAGACACGCTACTGTCTTTGATTTGGGATTTTCTATTTGATTTCAAATAAAGCCAGAGCAGAATATTTTTTTACCTCAGAGCAACACTGCAGTGTTGTATACTTTTTTAAATCTTATTTTTGAATGAATCATCTGAGTCATTAGGTGCGTTCGACACGAAGCACAGCTGCAGCCAGTGATCAACGAGATTAGCTGAGCGCAGACTGGGGCGGAGTTGAAAACGGACCTGTCAAGCCAGGCAGCTGGACACTTCGGGGCTCAAAGTTGCTGCAGTCATGATGACCGATCACATGACATCGTCATAATTTTTTTATTTTTTTTTATAACAACAAAAGATTTACAAATAAAACTGAATACAGTGTCTACAAACTATAGTTCATTTTAAACAATAAGGGAATTACGAATTAAATATATAACAAACGCATGAGAGAAATGAGGGAAACAAGAGGGTAATAAAAACATAAAAACAAATAGGTCGATTAAATACAAAGCAATAAGCACAAATTCTAGGAGTTTAAACGTCCCTAATACTTGTTTGAATATGCTAAAAAGGGGTTTACATTTATAGATAGGCCTATAAAACTTTCCAATATATTTTAATGTAAAACCCAAAACAAGGTGTTTTGATTAAGTCTTGAACAATGATTAAGATTATTTTGGATAATGAAAGCATTTTCAAAAAAGCACTTTAATCCAAAAAGTCTGAACTAAAGGACATTCCTAAAATAAGTGAGCTACACTTTAAGTAGAAGCTTTCCAGAAAGACCAGGTATAAACAGCTAGACAGGAAATATATATAAAAAAAAATTATATATATATTATTATTATATATATATATATATATATATATATATATATATATATATATATATATATATATATTATAATCCTAAAAATCATTTTATAATTATTTAATAAAATAGTTGTTTAACTTAATTTGTTAAGAAACCTTTATAGTGGCAGGATCAATGATGATAATTATTTTATTACAAGTCTGTAAGACTTACTTGAGTTAATATTTGGGTTATTTACTAAAATATATCATTTAAATCGTTCATGGAGCTGAATGCAGTCTGTATAAAAAGGTAGAAAATAAACTGTGCAAACAAGCTAGTCTTTATAACCAGATTATATAACAAAACATGATTACTGCAGTAAAATATTTGTAGTCTTTTAAATAGCATGATGTGTACATGATAGAGAGGGTATGAAAAGCTAATTCTTTTAAAATTTGTAAATTGGAAGTTGTCCAATAATAAACCTGAAACACACGAGGTTGTTGTCATGCGGTGAACTCGGCCAATCGTGTAATATCGGTGTCGTCATCAGAGCTCGAGTAGTCGCTCTTCAGATGCTGCACGGTCCGAATCAGTTGTCAGTACTTTGATGCCACATGTGACAGTCACGTGGCGTCTGCGCAGCGTCAATCCAGACAAAATTTCTAACCAGCATGCACCGCTTTAAGACAGATTTCAGTCGATTGGCGCAGCGCTGCATGAAGTCGAACGCACCTATTGATTTGTTTCTAAACAAATAAATCCTTCTGAACAGGTGGCAAATGATTCAGTGAATCACTAAGATTGGCCAGCCATCACCTGGTGGTTCTAGTGTAGTTAATTCATCCATGACAGACCAACTGTAAACTAAAGTACCAGCAGAAAAAACACTTAAAATATATATACTATATTATAATAATATTATAACAAATAATAATAGATATATAATTAAAATAATATTTTTTTTGTGCTTGCATATTGCACACATCTGAGTAAATCAACTTTTAGCAGTCTCTTAAGACTAATATAAAATGAACAAAATAAAAAAAAATCTCAACTACAAATAAAAAGACTTTAACAATAAGATTTTAAAAAAATATTCCCATAATATTATGTCCTTTTATGTCAGAGGTCTTCTTAGTAAAATTGCTGAGACCAAAGACGCGCGCGCACACACACACACACTTTATATCAATAGATAGATCAATAGATAATCACAATCAAGTGTTGTGTTCTAGAAAAAAAATCCATGTTTTTCTAATTCCCAAAAAACTAAACCAAAAAAACACATCTTATTTGGTGTATCAAGAAATAAATAACTCCCTGTTGATTCAGAATAACATGAGAATTTCTAAAAGATAGATGAAATTTTCATTCTGAGATCAAATAATAAAAACAGCCCTCTCTTCTGTTCAAGAAAAGTGTTTAAAGAAGCCAGCTCTAAGAGGAATTTTCTTCATACAGTTGGTTCTCAGGCAGCCGAGCCACGGTGCTGGAAAAAATATAGCACGGCACTGATGGATTATTCTTTCACAAATACAAAAACTTAACAGGTGGCTTGCGGCCAACGCTGTGTATGTTATTAATAAAGTTTGCCCTTTCAAATACACTTAAACATATTTTTCATCTGCTCGATAAAGGCCCAGACTTCCAAGGCCACGAACGAGAACAAATCAATTTGAAAATGATTTGGACAGTGTACAGGTGCCTGAGTACATTATTGAATAGAGCGTCTTAATTGAATGTTTACAGGTAAGTGCTGAGAGCATCCTGAAAAAAAAAAGAAACGAAATCACTCTTCGGCTTTGCTTCGCTGAATCAGCTATTCTATTGTGAGATGCAAGTCAACCATACAAAGCGTTTCAGCTATGCAAATGAATGCAATACAAAGCAGTTTATTTGTCAATGTCTGCTATAATGGGCCATTCATGTTTCACTAAACCATCGTTCAGCATTATAAGTACATATGCTGCAAAGTAGATTATAATATTTCACTGCTAATAGTGTACGTCATAAACAATGTAGACACTGTAGCATGTGACACCAATGTATTTATTGATTGAACACAATTTATCACATTACTGGCTAGTTATATTCGGCAACTGGTAACAGTTTTGCTAACATAACTCTGAGATGAGGCTAGTCACACGGGTGATGTTTAAATCCTGATTCAGCAACATGACAACCCGAACCAAAGTCAAACCGCAGCATTAGCAGAACTCTGAAATCCCCCTGGGATGCTAAAGTTGGTTCTTCCCACTGTGGGCGTGTCTCAAGAGAGACAACTAATTGGCTGTGGCCAAACATACAATCTCTGTGGATCTAGATTCTCTTATATGTGTATATATATATATATTTCAGCTGAAAGGTGTCATACTGTTCTATTTCAATGATATCATTTCGCTGAGTCTGATGAATTGCATTAAATATATCTTGTGTTTCTCAGACAGGCGAGCGATTTTTCGTCAAATACTGTAGAAAACAATGGATGAAAACAAAAAGACTGCTGAGTTTCAGGAAGCAGGGGGTGAGAAAAAAACCTCTCGGGTGAAGTCTTCATAAAAACAGAATGGTGTAATCTGGGAATCATATCAGCCCTATGAAACTATACAGTAGGAAAACTGCAAAAATAATAAAAGGGACGCAATGTCAGGGTATTAATCTTGCTATAAATGATATTCTGTCATGACAACTCTTAAATGTAGTATAGTAATGAATATGTATACACGTTTATGTGTTTGGTGCAGAGCAAGGAACAATAGCTATGTTTCCATCCAAAGATGCGAATTAAATTTATGTGCATAACTGGGATATCGCATAAGACGTGCAAATAAAGCAGCGTTTCCATCCAAATAGTCAAAAAACATCCATAGTCGTCACTTCCTGATTAATTGTCGCCAAATATAAACAGTAAAAAT
Source organism: Danio aesculapii (assembly GCF_903798145.1). Taxonomy (NCBI): domain Eukaryota; kingdom Metazoa; phylum Chordata; class Actinopteri; order Cypriniformes; family Danionidae; genus Danio; species Danio aesculapii. Next base: position 21,257,146 of record NC_079445.1, read on the forward strand.
GGAATTTGCTGTGGTAGGAGAAGCTGTGTGAATCTTTTTCTTATTTAAGAATTGCACCTCAGAAGACAATTCCGACACGCAATGAACACGTGGTGGCATTTGAAGGCATTAGACGCAGAGCGCAGATGCTCTTGACAATTCTGGTGGTAATTAGTAATATATTAACACTAATACTGGCGTTTTAGAATGACCAAAACAACATTTTAGATGTTTTACAATGTGCTCAGCCTGCTGGTTTGTCCATTCACACACATTTTTATCATCATATGATCTCGTACTACAAAATCACATGACTTTTTTTAATGTGCATACTGGAATATGTTCAGTAAAAGTGTTTCCATCGCAGTTTATTCACATTTTTTCTTATTGGATAAAAAGTTTATCCTACTCAGTTATGCGCATATGTTTTTTATGCGCATTTTCAAAATTTATGCGCATCTTGTGTTTCCATCAACCATTTTTTATGCGCACATTCAAAATACGTATAAAAATGGGTGGATGGAAACCTAGGTAGTAACTTTGTGCTGCCAGTATATTCACAGACATCCTGTCTGAGTACATAACACACTGCTACTGCAAATATAACCAACCCGATTTCACAACGGACTATTTTACATATGGTCAGAAAAGTGGCTAAATAGTATGAATTCATATGATTTATATATTATTTAAAAAGGAGGCATGTCATCAAACCCCACCCCTATGCCTAATCCTCATTATGAATGAGCAAATCATACTATAATGTACAAGTAAGATTAACTAAATCAGTGTGCAAATTAACTAAATCAAAAAGTTACGAATTGCTGTGAGATATAATATAAATGTAACCCAAGTAGCAAATTTATACACGGGTAGAATCTAAAATCGCGATGCAGATTTCTAACGCAAATGACTCTGAGGTGATTAAATATTTAAGAGAATGCTGATTGGCTGCTGAGGTGACAGCAACAAATCACCTTCACCATGTAGCTGGATGCAGATTGGATACAATGTTGCCAGATTGGGCAGTTTTAATTTTGATTTCGACCCCCCTTCACGTGCACGCTCGTTAGGCAGCACCTACAGTTAAGCTCAAAGCGGTTTGTCATAAAACTTTTATAGACAATTTTCCTGGAATTGACAGCAAGAACGAACATAGAAGCATTGTTAGATTGACAAGCAGCACCTAAATGGGTTCAAAAGAATGTAAAATGCCAAATCGGACAAATTTATGCATTCACGCCATTATGAATTTACCTGAATCCATGGAGCTGCTGTGGTGGAAGCTGGAACTCCTCTGTCCTGCTTCTGTTGTGTCAACAAAGTCATCATTTCGTGAGTTGCGAAATTATTTAATTAATTACTTTAGGCTCACCAGATTATTTTTATTCAAATTACTTTTAGGCTCACCAGATTTACTAGAGACCCAGTGATGACACTAGATAATTGATATCCTTAAAACTAACAGATTGAAACTAACATCTAAAATGCTTTATTTTAAATTCATGGGACTTTTAATGCAAATAATTTATAAACTATTTAAATATCATCTTTAAACAAATCTACAATATCTAGGCTAATAGGTATAGTAATCTACACAACAATAAGTACAGTGTTGTGATATGATCCCGTTATTTTGTAATTTTACTATTGTGGTTCTGTGACTGTTGGTGTTGGTTGCTGTATGGTACAAAAATATGACAGTTAAAGTAACTAGGCTAGTTTCTGATTTTAATTGAAATTAAATTAAATATTAATGTAATATTTTGGGCGGGTTTTGTGTATTTGGGTGGGTTTTCGGCTGGAAAGAAGTCCGCTATATCTGGCAACACTGATTGGATGGGTCATATTAGCCTGTGTGAGTTTCATGACAGTACTTTTGTAATTATTTAAATATTTTGTAGATTTGTATTGTAATTGTTTTTAGTAAATGTGGATATCTGAATTGTTTTTATTCTTCTTGGGGGTTACAAAGGATAACTTTGTAGATAAATATCTTTGAATGGCCTGCAGGATGATTAGAATATGCATGTCAAGACCCAAAGGGGTTTATTAGCATCAAAAAGTAAAAGGCAGCTTTGTCATTTCTATTTGTTTGGTTCTTTTTTTAATTTAAATTTTTTTATAATAATTTTTTTAGGGGGTTTCACCTTTATTCGATAGGACAGTAGAGACAATTGACAGGAAAGCATGGGGAGCAGAGAGAGGGGAAGGATCGGCAAAGACCCGCAAGGCGGAATCGAACTCGGGTCGCCGTGAGCACCGGAGGGCATGTGTCAACGCATTAACCACTACACCACTGGCGCCGACTATTTATTTGGTTGTTATTATTTTTACTGTACATTAGAAATGCATGTCCCTTTTCACTTGCCATAATTTTCTAAAAATACCCACTAAAATGGAATTCAGTTTAGCAGTGGTTTATATTCCAAATTCATTTTTAACAGGCGTATTTAGAACAAGAATCATTGAATCAGCATGGGGCCAAGTAGGAGCGCTCACTCTGATCCCCCGGGTTCTGCAAGGGTTGAGGAAATTTCAAATTGAACCAAAACAAACGATTAAAATTGGCTTCAGATTGGCAAGGAAAGTTCGGCAAATGCCCCAACCAACAGAACCTGGGAATTAAAAAAAATAAATAAATAATAATAATAATAAAAAGAACAAGAATCATTTGATAATTTGAGGTATAACATAAAACAACTATTCATTTATTTTTTAGAAATCTAGCAATTTAAGCATTTCACTGTTTCCCAAGTTATCACACAATGAATATGTGAGATTATTTAGTATTTAGGAGAAATAAGTAAGTTGCATGAAAAGTAACATGTTGTCTAGTCTTTCACCCATTTATTTTAAAACATGAAAGTATTTGTATGATATGAGATGCCTCCTGAATAAATGCATTTCTTTGCTAATGCAGTATATGCTATAAATCTGTAAAGCCAGTCTAAAAGAAGTTGAAGCATTTAGGATATGTGCTGACTCAAAAAGGCCCAGTGAGGTCCTTTTGGATGTTTTGCAATTGAGTTTGATACAATAATTTTCTGTCCATGAACTGCGATGGGAAATCAGTTCGCTCCCTGCATATCCAATAGTCATATATAAGAATTGAACAAGTAAGCATCTGAAACAGGTCATAGCAAACATCTTAATTTAAAAAAATACAAGAATAAAATCTTGTGAAAACATCCTTACAGCCCAGAAAATGTATGATGAATTGGAGACAGTACTGAAATCACAACACACTCTTTTACTTGGAGCAAATGCAAAACAGTTTTGTCCAACTCGGGCTCATTTTGAAAACATACCGCTATATAGATTTTTGGAGAGCATTAAATTTGTCCCAGGAGCATTTTTTTTTTTTTTTTTTTTTTGCAGTTTTTGTTTTTGCGACTCCACCAGCTGTGTACACTTTTTCAGATCTCAAATTTCTCTCTCGAGTGCCATTTGTGCCTGCTGTTCTTGCCTAAATTTACCAGAGGCCACTGCCTTCCCTAAATCTAACCAATAGTGTTTTCAAAAGCACAGATTGATTCAGACACCCACTTCCCTAAACCCAACCAACCGATTTTTACCACATTTTCAGACTTTACCACATTCTCACCCTCTTATTTACTTGTTTATTTTATTGGCTTTTATTTTTGTCTTACCTGCTTTCAGGAACCCATTCATCGTCCGACTCGAACCCCGTCATCGTGGTCAACTCCTCTCCGCATCTCTAGTCCGCTGACATACATGGCGAGCTAACTGGACAAACTGATAACAGCCGGAAAGCTGTCCAAATGGATGTAAACAGTCAGCCGGTAAGCGCAAAAAGTAATGGCGTCATACCACCCCATAGCATTCCTTTTAAAGAGGAAATGCAGATATACTTACTTCTGGTTACATAATTTGCAATCTCCAGAAATGTATATAGGGCTACGTTTACAGAATGAGCCCATGTTGTTTTGTCTTAGTAACCTTTAATCAAAATGTAAACTTAAAAAAAAATGTAATTGTTTTACATTTCATCTGACATAACAAAGTCTATCATAGAGAAATTTACTAAAAATGCATTTCCCAATTAACAAAATCAAGTCCCATTCTACTTTTTCCTCAGAAAAGGATTAAATTTTGTATATAAACAAGTTAAATAGTCTGTAATGACTTTAAAGCTGTTAGACTGAGAGAATAAATTAATCTTTAAAAAACTAAAATAAAATGGCAAGGAGTTTTAAACTGGAACAATACACCAAAATGATAAATCGTATCCTTTTTTGTGAGCACCTTTCTTCTTCTACACTCTAATTATATTCTATAATTAGCATTTATTTGAAATAGGCAGGGTACTTTGAAGTAATAGCTGTAGCCTCTTCAAGAGGAACATAGGGTCTTCTGGTTCATTGTTTCTGAATGAACAACAAGGGAACATGAATAATCACTTTAACAAAATACATTCCCAAATCTCCTGTTTTCCTTATTTTCTGCGAGTCAGAGAGACCCTTAAGTCCCATTTAGCTAAAAAAAAAAAAATTGGCTTGCCTAAAATTGGTGCATGGAAGTGCTTTTTTCTCTGTTGTATGAGTTCTATCAGTAGCTGAGAATGAATTAAAAACAAATTCTAACTCTAAATTTTAACTTTTTGACTGGTAACATCGCATAATAATTATTTTCTTAACTTTTTGTAGTAATACAGAGGTTAATGCTTCAATGATATCAGTCCTCTGTTTTAATTAGGTTGAAATGAATGCCACTTATTTACAATTACATGTGTGCGATGTGGAGAATCTGGCAACTGCAGGACTTTGAAAGAAGAATGGTTGATAATCTAAATGATGGATATTGAAAGGGCATACCAATTTTCCTAATGGTCTGAATGAAATTATTTAAAATTTCATGAATTATGGGGTTTAGGACTATTTTAGGACTTCAATTATTAAGCAATTATAAAATCCCGTTTTAACTACAGTACCAATTCTGCAAATTAATTTAATGTTCTCGCAGTTCAGTGTTATATTCATTCTTACATGCTGTGCAGCGATTATAAATGTGACTATTCTAAACCATTTACTCTCAGTGTTTGTAGATCAGAATTAGCTAGATGCAGATTATATGTCTGTTTTTTTATGTTTTTTAAATGTAGTTCCATTTTTATATTCACCCAAAGTTTCACCCAAAATTATTTACTTTTCATCCATTAGTTTCAACCCTGTTTGAGTTTCTTTCTTCTGTTGGAACAGAAAGGGAAATACTTTGAAGGATTTTGGTGAAGAAAACATCCATTGTTTTGTTTCATTAATTAATTAATATTTTTAATTAATTAATTTATTTTGTCCAAGTTGACTTACTATTGAGGAGGTATTCAGTGATTCAACAAGAAGAGGCAGTACATACAAGAGGTGCTAGTTATTCAAAGTAACTTGTTTGTGCTCAGATAATTTAGTGTATTTTTTTCTCTCTTTTTTTTGAGAAGGAGAAAGAAGGAGAGAGAGAGAAAGTGCTCAGTAGCCAGGGGGTGGTTCAAAAGACCCGCCTCTCACTGACAAAGGTCCAGAAATTGTCTAATACAGTTGAGTTAATTTGTCCTATTTTGACAACTAAGCCATCATGAATTGTGAAAATAACCCTTAAAAGAAGGCTTTAACACCAAGCGGAATCTTGTATTGGCTGTCACTTCAGAGTGACTGAGGAAAGTTAAATGTGCTGACCACATTTAAATGACAACAGGCTACAATTTAAAACATATTTGTATTTTTTTTCCCAATGACGTATGAAGTAATAAATTTGCATTTCAAAAATAAGTATTCTCATATTTCTGCTTTCTAAATCTTTAGAAAATGTTTACATCAAAACATGTGGTTATGATGACCATCCAACAAGCTAATCCAGCAAAAATAGTGCTTAAAATGTCACTAAAATCATAATTAAATAGAAAATGGGGCGAATAACAGCAAAAAGGTTCACCTTTTAAGAAAAAAAGAACCACTCCTTTCACCAGGCTGGCTACGGTGTATTCGCAGTCTGAGTGGTAATGGGAAGATCATTCCACCAGCCAGGAACATTGAATGAAAAGGTTTTGGAAAGTGATTTATAGCCCCTCTGCGACTGCACCACAAGGCAGTGCTCCCACACTGATCGGAGGGGATATAGACCTTCAGGAGCAGGTGTGGAGGTACTGTAAGAAGGTGCAGTGCCGGTGGCTGTCCTGTAAGCAAGCATCAGTGATTTGTACTTGATCCAACAATTGTTTTGTGTTCCTTTAATTAATAAATTCTAGTTTCTTACATACTTTTTTACATCAAAATTATTTTTGAATACCTGGTCTTGGCAAGGTAATGAACTATACTTTTGAAATATGTGAACTACTGTATAACAATAGGCAGCCTACATCATTTTACAATTAACAAGATAAAAACACTAACACTGCTTTGACCCCTTAGTCAAAAAAGAAGCCAAAGATATATGCAAAAAAATGTTAAACAAAATGTGACAGACATAAAAGATATAGTTTCATAAAACTATGCATAACTGCATAACCGTTTCAGGTAGCGACTAGCGACCAAACAATAGTAAGTACATGTAAACAGTAGGCTAAAAACAATTGTCTTTTGGGCCAAGTTATGGTTTGTAGCTTGATCAAACATTAGTAAACCTTAGATCATCACATATTTATTTAGAGCAGGTGGTCTTGATTCGAACAAGCCCAAACAAACACATGTAGATCTCAGTAGAATTACATGTTGCTTTGCTAAAGCTAGAGGACATCTGTGATCTGGTCACATCATGACGATACAGTATTTGTCATTATAGCATTTCTACAGTACAGTAGCAGCAGCTGGATCTCAGGTATAGTGGCACACTTTGAGTTGAGACCAAAAAGATAAAAACTGAGCCGCCACCAAAATGTCTGAAATGAATTGTTACTTTGTCCACTTAGACTGGATACACCTAAAAAGATTTTTTATTTTTAAATTAAGACCACAAGCATGAGAGCAAAATATCCTATATTGTGTGGAGTGTGCTGTCATCATGTGACAATGACAGCACACCACATACCAACAGGTTTTAAACCATAGTCCTGAATGTGAACAGGAAATCTCACAAAATTGAGACTTGACAATAAACACGCATTCTGTTTTCTCACATGGATAACATTTTGAATATTTACAATTCAGGATTGGAGCACCTCCAATGTTCCTCCGAGCAGATTAAGACACTCTGAAAGTAAAGAAATCAAAATTTTAAGTATTTACTTTGCTAGCATACAATGACTACTGCGATCAGTAATCTAATGATTTGCCTGAATAATCTGAATAAGACAATAATATGATTATGGTGTTTACATGAGTTCCTTTTTGAATGTTCTTTTAATGTTCTTGTTTTACATGTTCTAGTACATAGTTCAATTAACGTCATTGTCACCATTCGATGCTGGTTTCCTCTGGTGTTTTACACAAAACAGTTCATGTTTGTCATGGCGCCACATGTGATTTTTGTGTGTTTCGTTTTTTAATTTTACGGCAAGTTGAACTGCAGTTAATTTCTTACAAAAGGCATGCAAACACACAATGATGGGTACAAATTCTCAAGCAATAGGCCACCTCTGCAGTCAGATACTATTGGGTTTCATTCACTAGCTTTCCGTGACAAATTCTGAGGTACTGAATGAGAGTGTAGTCATTGTTTCCCGCTTGCACCAAAAATGTGCTCTTAAAGCTATTTGTTTGTTGCCAAACGCCTGACAACTGTCGAGTGTGCATCCTGTTACAAAATGTAGCAAGTACGACAAAGTGGTAATGATTTAACATGTTTACATGTCTATACTGCACGTCAATAATGTGACTAAAATAGCCGTACTCCATGTCTTAATTCGATTTCTTTTTGATTAGTAAGGCTACATGGTAGACTCTTAATCAGAATATTGTCTTAATCCTATTAAAAGCTCAGTATTGGTGTTCATGTAAACATATTTATTGTTATTCTTTAGGTGAACAACTGTTTAGGTCAAAAAACGTTTTGTTTTGGTAATCTTAAGTCAAAATCTGACGATTTGCTTTCACTTTCAGAGTGGTGGTCTTTCTCTGTTGATGTCAGTTGGATGGTTTCATCCACAATATTCTTAACCACGTCCCTCCAACATTAGTTTACTACAAAGAATTGATGCTCACAAAGAAAGCCCTGCCTTCTACTCAACAATCTTTCATTTGGAAGTACATACTTAAATAAGTCTCAGCAACTTGCGGTTCACACAGACACTTCACACTATAGAAAAAAACTGTAAAAAAGGAAATGTTGATAAGCTAAAATGGTTTAGTTTACCACACAAACTTTTGAAAACATGTCTAAACGTTGTACTGTTTTTCGAAGTTGCATTTTTAAGAACCCACTAACCATGAATCTGAATAATGTGAACTGTGATCGATTGCGTTAAAGGTGCCAAATGTACGTTTTTGACTATTTTAGAGCATAAAAATACCATAAATACTTTTGACTCCATAGCCAGGCTCACTCCTGTTGGTGTCATCAATCTGACAACATGTGCTTGCGTGGAGTCATCAGAGCAACCTTTAAATCTATGAATCTTAAGGTCTTGCTACACAAAGCAAGCACCATTGTGGCCTTTCTGTAGCTTCACCACTGACTTGATGCCTCCTCACACTGTGATTTCAGCATGATTTGGTCATATGAGATAAATTTGGGAAATCCTAAAATATTCCTCTAATCCTAGGCTAAAATCTGCCGTCCTTGATCATTGTTTTGACATGTTCACCGACAGCTGCTGAATGGGCATTGCAATCAGAATTTCCCTGCGATGAAATTCTGGTGGTGTCAGAAAATTTCAGACACTTTGCTGGAGTGGGACTTTAGCTACGACGAGTGTCAAGCTAAAAACGTATAGGAGCACCCAATTTGATGATGCAAACGGTGTGAAAACTACTACAGGAAAAATTCAAAGATTTTTTTTCTAGTTTTATTATTAGGCTATTTAGCAAAATTAATGCTACAAATTGTTTGTTTGCTGTGAGGTATTATTTCAGAATGTGTCTTATTGAATATCATGGATAGATGACATCAAATTCTTGGTTGGTTAGATGGTTTTTCTTGCGTGTCCATGTTTGGTTCATCTTGATTTTCATTCAGTCTGACGTATTGACTACTGACATCTTACAGTGTGACATGGGAATGGTGTTCATGCAGCCTGACAAGCTACAATCATACATGATTTTTAAAAATCTCTGTGTGAGCTGGGCTTTAACCATGAAACGGCACAGCCATGAAGCAATAACCTTCCCTCAACCTATTCACAATGTTTTGTTCAACAGGTAATATTTAGAAGAGAGAAAAAAAGGTGGATTCTAACTCATTCCTAATTGTAATAAATGAGATGCACCTACTAGTACCTTCAAAATAATTCTAGTGCTTAAGAATACGTGAACCCAGTCATGTCTGGAACATTACGCTCTTTATTTGACCGCTAGTGAACAGCAGCTGTTGGACATTGTCCACACAGCTAAAGCTGACAATTTCCATGGGCAGACAAACAATTACCATTAGATAGAGCTGCGGTTGCAGAGGCACGTGACATACTCAGACATGTGGTTTCATCCAAATGAAAATATTCTGTTTATCCTTCCAGCTGAGACGCAGCTCATTAGACAGATAGAAATCAGCAAAATGTACAGATCCGCTGTTTATGCTCAATGTCAAATCTTCAAGTTTCCATCCATTACAGACAGAAACATCGAGCAGGTGCTCATTTGTGGTTGCCTGTGTGTCCTGAAAGTATCATCCTGAGAGAATTTTCTTCATTTGAAGTATAAATTCTGCTGCAACTCTGAGAGTGGATAACGATTGATTGTCTGCGCGCTTGCTTGTTTGTGTACGTTGCATCTCTGTTAATGGCTCCTTTTTATCTGCAAACAGTGGGATCCATTAAATAGGACCGAAATAACAGCGGAAAGGCACAAGCATTTTTCCCCGCACACTGTTGATGACAGAGCCTTTCCTGCAGGTCAGTGTTTTGATGGAGAATAAAGACGGCTAGCGAGACATTTAAACGCTTTCAACTTGTTTGTGGTGATTGTTTGGACCTCTGTCTGGAGGAATAATCACAAATCAACATGTTTTGATGCATTATGTCTTCAAAATATCAATCCCAGCCATAATTACTGACCGAAACTGTCAATTAATCCAGAAATTAGCGTAAACGCTTGATGGATGGGGTTTGGTTGTATTCACAGCCTGTACACTGTTGAATCTGAACTTTGAAAAGTTTGTCAGAATTGCATTAGGAAAGTATGGCTTTTGCTTAGCGCGTAGTAAATAGAATTAATTCCAAATGTTGTGCTAAAACAGGGGGTGCCCAAACTTTTTTGTATGATGGACAAAAAACCAAACATCATTGAGAGCTGTGGGCTGAAGATTAATATAGCAAACTGTTTTACATTAAAGTTGCCATGGGTAATCTACTAATTCTTTTTAAAAATATTTAATGTACAAAACGTCTCTTTAAATCATGTTAACTAATGCAGTATAACTTTTTTTTTTTAATTATAACTTATTGCAATAAAAACAAACAGTCACATTTACTGTATAACACAGTTGAGTTCAATGCTGAATGCACTACAGTAGTCAAGCAGCATTTGCCTTGATTTGCTCATCAAAGTCTCTGCATTGTCCTCTATCCATCAGGTGACTGTATGCACATTTAAACTATATTACAACATTTAAATTGAAACATTTCAGTTAACTATAAACTAATAAAAGCTTACATTAAATTTGAAATGACAGTCTCAAAACCATCATAGTTCTCCCTCTCTTTTCAGATAGGATGGTGGGCCAAATCAATGGTTACCATGGGCCAACTTGAGCCCGTGGGCCCTAGTTTGGCTATATCTATGCTAAACGTTTGGCTGTGAAATGAGAATTTGGTTCTAGCTGGAACTGCAGAATCTGAGAAGACATGCTTTTATGAAAAGAACTTCATAACACATAATGATTGTCAATAGCTATGATAAATTTATGCACAACATTTCGTTGTAGCATGAAATATTTGCGAGCACCACTTTCATCCAATGAGTAAAAGAGAAAGAAATAGTCCGTTCCTGATAAATTAGTGATCAAAGTTGGGTGTAACGCGTGTAACGTGTAACTGTATTCTGATTACATTTTGGGGGAGCACGGTAATGTAACGAATTACATTTTAAATTTGTGTAATTTGATTATAGTTACTAAAGTCAGTGTATTTACGTTACTTGTGTTACAAATAGTTTTAGAAGAAAAAAAATGCTTCTTTTAAATCACGTTTTCCGATGCAACATCAGTTAATAAGCTTAAATTGCTGGAGAACGTCAGCTGAAATGGTTACTGGTAAGAGTGGTTGCTGCTTCAAGTGGAAATACAGAATTTGCTGTGTAAAAACAAAAATATTACTGTGAAATGCAGTTTATGTCCAGTCTCTAAAGAACTTATGGACTGCTTTTAACTCAACTAGCAACTTGAACAGAAAGTATCAATATTTGTCGACAAGGAGACCACCAGTGCCCAAAATATGGCGGCCCAACTCAGCCTAAATAGGCTAAACTGTTTTTTGTTTTTTTTTTCTGCAGGATCACAAGTTAAGGTATCTTCTGACTGTGAAGATAAGCATAGCTGCTTATGGGACAGTTCATTTTGCGTCTTTTGCATTCGTTATTTCCAATGAAGCCGTGCGGCTTGCAACTGCTGCACACAGTTGAAAACCGCGAGTCACATGACAAGAACTGACCGATTCGCTTTATACTTTGTATGGAATATACTAATTTTGGTAGACTGCAGTGCTTTTTAATTAGTAATCTGATTACTTTTCACTTTAGTAATTAGTAATGTAATCAAATTACAATTTTCCAGTATTAGTCAGTGATTTGTAATTATTACTTTTTTAAAGTAAATTGCTCAACACTGCTGGTGACAAATATAAAAAGGAAAAATGAAGTTTGCTGTGGCTTGAGAAGCCACAGTGAGCCCTTTTTTTCTTCTAGAACATTTGCGGTCAGTCCACTGGTTTGTTCATTAATACCATTCCATCACACACATTTGTGTTGTCACACCATCTGTTATTACGAAATCACGTGATTTTTTTTTTTAAATAAGTTTCGAGCATTTCTTATCTGATAAGTTTATCCTACTTAAGATTTTATGTGCAGTTTCATTTCTATATATCTTGTCATTCCATTAAAATTTGTTAATGCAATATTCCAAAATATGCATACAAATAGGTGGATGAAAACCGATAATGAGCTGAAGTCAAAGAAGCATATAAATGTGAGCTTCTTTCCTCAAGGCCTCTTTCAAAGATGCAACAGCGTGTTGGTTTTGATTCGATGTGAGCCGTGCTGAGGGAGGCCCTGAGCACTGGAATCTTGCTGATGAAACTCCAGCAGTTGTAGACTCACACTGGCTCACCAGGGTGGAAACATTCTGCAGTCCAGTAAATGTAGTTTCTCCTTTGGGTCATTGCCTGACTGCAGGACTGCTGAGGTGGTGCACCCAACACGCTTTCATGCAGAAAAGCAGAAAATTCGTGATATTTTCCTCTGGATTTCAGAAAATCTGTTTCATCTTTGTTTTGAAGCTTAAATTGAAATTACAGCACATGATAGCATTAGATTTAAAGGTTATGAATTGGAAAAACAAGAATTTCTTTTGATCTTTTGCCTATACTTTCTTTGTACTAAGTTCATCCTTTAAAGGAACACTCCATGTTTTTGGGAATAGGCTCATTTTACAACTCCCATATAAACAGTTTAGTTTTATATATATTTTTAATACATTCAGACCATCTCCGGGAGCACTTTTAGCTTAAAACATTGAATTGGATTAGACCATTACCATCTCACTCAAAAAATTGTAAAATGTTTTTAGAAAATTGTGCTGTTTAATGCTTGACTCCTCTGTAATTACACTGTACTAAAACCAATGAAAAATTCAAAGTTGCTATTTTTTTAGGTCGAAATGGCTAGGAACTATACTCTTATTCAAGTGTAATAATCAAGAAACTTTGCTGCAGTACCATGGCTGCAGCAAGCGTAATGATATTATGCAGCGCTGTTATTAAGCTACTTAGCTGGGGACTATTTTCAGGTGCTGCGGCTTATAGCTAGGATAGTCACGATAAGGAATTTTTGTTGTGCAATATATTGTCACAGAAATTGTTGCGATTACTATCGTCATTTTGACATACTTTTATGATTATATATTATATTATATATGTTATATAACAGTATAATAATGTCAATAGCCATAACTTTAAAATATGTATATATATATATATATATATATATATATATATATATATATATATCTATCTATCTAGATATCTATCTAGATATCTATCTAGATATATATATATATATATATATATATATATATATATATATATATATATATATATATATATATATACTGTATATATATATATATATATATATATATATATATATATATATATATATATATATATATATATATATATATATATATATATATATATATATAATGTGTGTGTGTATATATGTGTATATATATACATGTGTGTATTAGTTAATAGTTAGTATTAATATTAAAATGCAAAGTTGTGTTGTTATCAATGACTAACAGTTTCATTTTCATTAATTAGCATTAGCAAAGATGAATTAGACAGCACTACGCCATTAACATACATGCAGTAGCTACAGAAAATCAGCAGTATGATTCTCTCTGGCATTTAGTCAAACATAGAATGGGGAAAGTTGCATCCCTATTGATTTCTATTAATACATTTCCCTGTCTGTTTTCTGCATCCTCATGCAGCATTTACATCTCCCTACTTCCTATAGAACTAGCATATACTGTAAGTCTAAGTTCACTTCACTTGATAAAATGTGATTCATTTGGAACACACTGCAAAACTCATAAAATAGAGACAAAAATGAGGTAGGCTAAGCATGTTGAAGGAATGTGATTGCATATTGATTGCATATACCTCGAAATGAAATGAAAATTCTTGTAGGCTGTATAATACGAGTCAATGTCAGCTCTGAAGCGAATGACAAATATTTGCTGCGATATTTAATAAAAGTAAAAATATTGTGGCTATATTGGATGCATTTTTATCTTACGCAACCGTAATATTATCTGCACTTTATACAAATCACACCTGGGACTAATTCAACTGAAAAAACAGCAGAGACTCAATGTTTTTCAGTGCCTTTATTTAATGTAAACTTGTATTATGTGAATGTTTTATTTCTAAATGATGCCTACTGGAGTGATATGGCATGATTAATGAGTAAATTTCCCTCTCCATTTCCTGTGAAGTGATCTATGGATGCTCCGTTATTTCTTATGAAATTGCTGTGCCATTCGACCATCATTTATTCTCTCTTGCTTGTTTCAAAGCTTTCTGCGTTAGGGTCTGTATGTGTTCATATATGTTGCATTTATTTATTTTATATAATTGCAGACAGTACAGTAGGCTATTTCATTGATCTGCAGTTACTGTATAATCAAATCATGTTCATAGAAAGATTAGTAATGAACATTTATGCACAAGTATTGTTGTGTATAAAACATCTGTTTTGTGAGAAATGCTTCTCATATGATATATGAACGACCTGTACAGGTTTACTTTGACATTTCCTTGAGCGACAATGACGTCGACTGAAACTTTCTGTGGTACACCATTGGTACCCTTTTGACAGTGGAAACACAAGCCTGATGAAGGTGACCATACCGTACTGTACCACTCACTTTTTTAAATACAAGACAACACATGATGTTTCCATCTTTGTCAGTGACTCTGACAGTTAAAATGAATACATTCACTAAGTGGTTCTGTCACTGTTTTCAATCCTTTCTGTGCAAGACTGTATGGTAAAGTTAATGCCACATGCACTAACACAAAACGTGTTTTATATTGGTAGTTAATTTTGAAGTTAAAATAGTGAAATGTTCGATAAGAGCTACTTTTTCCAGGCTGTGATTGAGGTTTGCTCCTCCATGACATTGGGGTCCAAATGATACAAGTGTATCTATAGCAAAGAACTGCAAATAAGCAGATATTATAACAATCTATCGATAAACACACACCTTGTTCTCTTACTCTGCACAGCTGTGGTTTGCTGATCAAATGAAAAACAAAAGACAGGGAAGAGCCGAATTCTGCAGCTGTTTTCATATCAAATTTAAAGGGGACTGAGATGATAATTTAGTGTACAGTTTATGAGCTAATCGCAAAAGTTTTAGGGGGGCTGAGTAGAAATATAGGGGGGCAACAGCCCCCCTAAAATAGGCCTAGGAACGCCCATGTATAGTACTGTTCAAAACTCTGTATGCCAATATGTTTAGGGGCCCTGTGGAACCCCTCTTCCTCAAAATGAAGAGGATGACGGAAAATGTCCTAAAAAATGTCATCAGCAATGTGAAAGACTTTATTTTAGTTGCCATGATAAAATGGGATTGATAGTGAGATTTATTTTAAGTGAATAGTACAGTAGGCTATAATACCTTATCAAGTTTTTCCCTATTTTCTATCACAGTTACATTTCTGCTTGCGTTAGTTATAATTAAATGTTTTTTTTTATTTTTATTATTAGTATGGTGCACCTTTTGGATGTTTAATAAATGTTTTTAAAATAAAACTATTCTCTGTGTCTTTAAGTGTTTAAAACTGAAAACATCATATAACATACAGCCAAAAATGTTATGGTTTATTAGATTAAAAATGTAATATGTAAGTCTATTTTAGGTTTTGGTTATTGGTAATAAATAGTGTACTAATATAAATCAAAAAGCACGAAAGGAAGAGGGAACAGTGTACTGAGAGCGCGCAAGAAAATTTGTGTGAGAGTAGTGCATATTTGAGAGTGAGAAAATTTGCGCGTGAGCAGCGTATTATATTTGAGAGCTCACACACAGTTTTGTCCACAAACAGGAAATCAATGCACGAGCAAAGAGATTCGCTCACTCATATTACATGAATGGGTTCTTGACTTGTAATACTACGCACACGAAATTTGTCAGTGAAGTAACGCCATAGCAGAGCCAATGAAATTTTTTGAGACTCGAGTGAACAGTTCGCGTGGTGCTGCATTTGATTTGAGTTAAATATGAAACACTTTAAACAGATTTTGTCTGAAACGGGTACGTCTGTACAGACATCTTTATGATCTGTCCATGCGTGATCATAGGGAGAACCAGATGACCAATAATTCTTGGCTAGAAATTGCAACAGCAGTGGAAAAGGAGGAAAGTTTTTGGAAAAGTTTGGAAAAATCTGAGGGATAAGTTTATTAAAAATAAAAAATAATAAATAAAAATAAATTCTTTTTTTTTTTAGATGTATTTTTTACATTTATTTTACCACTAATTTTGGGATTTTTGCATTTTATGTGTATGTGTGTTTTTGATATTGCGATATAGGTCTTAAATTTAATACTTTATGGTCTTAAAAAGGTCTTAAGAATCCTTAAATTTGACATGATCATATCTGCAGAAACCCTGTTTATGTACAAGTAGCTAAAACTTAATTATTCAGAGGCAGGAACTGGCAGACGTGCAACAACTTTAAGCATAAAACAAAAAAAAAAAGTTTCCATCTGGAGCTCCTTCGTGGGACTTGGCACTTGTAAACACTTGCTCCATCAGGCTCGGCGCTCTCAGCCCACACTCATCACCGCTACCAAGCAGACCAATCACAGAGCTTGTGTAGTTGCATTTTTTGAGAGGTGCACGCTAGCGTCAGTGTCAGCCACTGCAAGGGTTAATGCGACTACATGAAGGCTGCGCCAGACACGTGTTCTTGACACAGAAGTATAAATCAGCCTTTACACACTCAACAGCAAAGTATATGTATGTAGTTTCGTCCCAAATAGAACACTTATGGTTTTTTTACTAAGTGAAAATTCAAACCGTTTCCCAGATGCTGTTTGATGGTTGCCTAATTAATGAAATAAATGACTAAAGTACCAAATAATACCTGCAATGTGTATAACCACATTCACCATCAGGAGGCGCTATAATCACTCTCGTAGGAGAACTCTGCTTTCACAATCCAAAATAATCCAACATCAGTGCCCGAAAGCTCCGCCCCTTCCGCTATGTAAGCAAAGCTGCGATCGTTGAGTGCGTGAAGTGTCCATCATTCCAAACTTCTTTTTAACGATTAAATAAGTGCATTATCCGGGTAATTAAAGTGCACTTGTGAATGCACTACTTAGACTATTTTTACTACAAAATGGCATAGAATAGTGCATATGTATGCGATTTTGAGATGCACCTAATATTTTTAACCACACCTAATATTCTTCACCCACTTACTAATAGTTTGCTATGAGGGAACGATGCACAAAGATAAAGCCCCGCCCCCTACTCAATATTCCGTTTCAGTTGGAAGTACATTAGAAATTAAATAAGAATCTTAGCAACTTCTGGTTCACGTGGATTTTAAAAACATGTTTGTCCAATATCAAAAGCACCGATTTTAGCGTATGTACCCCATCACTCCTCTCTAAAAAACAATTGAAGCATTTCCTCTGTAATTGAGCAAATACAGGTGAAAGCAAATGCGGCCGAGAGAGAGCAGCTGTTGAGGTGCGTCTGGTAAATTGAAGTTGACGTAGCTAAAATGAACACATGCACAAAGAGAATGGAACATAATCGCTCTGAGCACATCTAGCAGCGATTCCAACGCAAGCTGCTGACACAAGCAATCTTACATCACACCACCACAAGATTCATATGAAACACAAGGCTGGACTCTGATGCGAGAAATCGATGGCGTACCAATTAACTGACAACTTTTTTTTATTTCTTTGGTATGGCACGAGTGGTCTGGAGCACATGCGATCATACGG
This sequence comes from Danio aesculapii, assembly GCF_903798145.1. Classification (NCBI taxonomy): domain Eukaryota; kingdom Metazoa; phylum Chordata; class Actinopteri; order Cypriniformes; family Danionidae; genus Danio; species Danio aesculapii. The sequence goes on from NC_079445.1 coordinate 21,274,980, forward strand.
CGGATGCAGTGTCGCAGCAGGAGGCCTTTGTAACAGTAAGATTTGGGCTTCCTAATAGCGTGGGGATAATAGTCGACTCTGCTCCACCCAATCAAACCCAAAGTCTGTGTGATTTCTCCTCCGCCAGCCGCTGTTTACACAGAACATTCGGTGAGATGTAGCTAGGCAACCAGTCAGCCTCTGCCATCTCTCTTTCTTCCTCTTGAGAGGGAGCTTATGTGGACTTAGCTCTAGAGGAACAGTGGCCCTTTGCAGCAAAGAAGGGAATTACCATGGAAAACACTGGATTGCGGCCGCACACAAAGGGCAAAACAGGGAGGCTGACATGGCAGAGTGATCCTGCCGTGTGGAATAGACCCACATCATTAGTCAGTGTCCATTTTTTTTTTTTTTTTTTGTCATGAGCTGCTACATCTCCAGAATACACGCACTCTTAGAGAAAAAAAAAAGGTTCTGTATTGATATCGGTGGTTCCAAGAAGAACTTTTCACATCCATAAAGCCTTTCCATTCGATTAATGCGGAAATGGGCAGTCATTAAGATGTTCTTCACTCTGAGTAATACATGGTTCTTTTTGTTTACTGAAAGACAAAATTGGTTCTTGTAGGGCTGGGCTATAAAAGCAGTATCTATTTATTGACCGAACACCATTGTCAATATCAATAAAAAAAAAATTTAAAAAAGATTGGCTTAAAATGGCTGCTGATCGCACGCCTTGGAAGCTATGCCAATTAGCTTAGGGTGAAAGTTTGTTGTTTTCAAAGGAGGCGCACGGCAGTGGTGTGCAAGCGGCGCACATGTGACGCGCACGCATTTTCCAGGCGCCCTCAGTTAAAAACATCTGAACTTTTCTAAATGCCACAAGCACACCACAGTTTATGTAAGTAGAACTAACCAATTTGCTTCACACTTTGTATGTAATATACACATTTCAGTAACGGCAGACTAATTACCACAGTGCACCCAAACACTGCAGCGGTTTTTACTTTTCTTCACAAACTTGCATCGGAGCTGCAGCAGTTTGTTTGTTTGTTTGTTTGTCGTTCTCTGAGAAAATGTTCAATGGTCGCCTAGTCGGAGAGATGCAAGACATGGTTCTAGGTCGCCTAGTTACAGTTTCTATGGAAAATGGTGAAGGAAAACTCGCGCTTCGCACTTTATGTCAGAATAACAACACACGCGAAAACGAGTGCGGTATTGCAGTGAGGAGATTATAAATAAAAAAGGGTGTAAGAACGTCACCACAGTGGCTTTTTAGTTTCTTTTATTTTGCATCCCAGCCACTAGCATCTCATCTGAAAGATTTTTTAGCATAGTGGGTAATGTGGTCATTCAGCTTCACAATTTGTAATGTTGCAGTGTGTTTTTGAATAATGATGGTTTGTTCCTTTACTTGAAAGCTCAGGTTTGATTATCATAATTTGTTTTGTTTACAGAGTTTTAGGTTTACTGTATCATTATTATTCACACCTTAAAGTGTGCTTTGTTCAGTATTTAAGCTTTACCATTGCACACACTTTATAACATTTTATTCATCAAGTTTAAGAGTCTCTTTAACACTTATGTTTATTTCATTATTAAGAGATTAGCTATTTTGTTAAAATAATTTAGTTTTTTACTGTTAAAACTATTTGCTTTAGTAATGTTGGTTAATTAAAATAGTGGTTAAAAAATTCTAATATTCCTAAATGTATTGTTAAAAAATATTCAAAAATTATCAATATGGAATAATATGAAATGATATCGTTATAATTTTGTTTGCGATATCACCCAGCCCTAGGTTCTTGTATGTCACAATCTTAAAAATGAGGGTCTCAGTAGAACTAAAAAGGGTTTTCATAGTGATGTCATAGAATAGTTTTTGGAATCTTTTGTTAGGGGGAAATACAGGGAAAGAACCATTTTTTTATAACGTGAAGAACATTTTCATAATCTAAACCTATTTGTCCGTCATAAAGGATGTTGGTGGAATAAAAAGCCTCTATGGATGTTATAGGTTCTCTTAATGTAACCATCAATGCCAGTAAAGAACCATTTTTGTTAAGAGGAAGTACATATTTGAGAGAAATTTTCGCTAGCAAATGGGAAGTTCTCCAAAACATTTTAGTTACTTCATTTATTTTCCCTCACATGGTTCTAAACCTAGCTGAGTTTCTTCAACAGAGGATATTTTGAAGAATGCTGGTTGCTGTCAACCATAGCCTTCAATAATAGAAAAAAAATATTATGTCAGCAAAGTCCCTTTAAGGCAAGTCATTTCACTTGTTTGACAGGACAGACTGTACCGCAAGTTCATTTCATACAGATTACAAAACCAAAAAACTTGTTTTCAAGTGCACTTGGTTCATTTAAAGCTATAGATTTTAAGCTTTATGTGGATATATTTCTTATGTCTGTGAAGCAAGTATTCACTGAAATTGCGGAGCGTTTGTTGACCATCAAACTGTCATAAAAGCACACGACTGGTCTGAGCTTTTTCCTAAGAGAAACGTCAGTCTACAGTGATCGATAATTACCTCCCGTACTAGTAGGCAGGGCATTATTCGCCATATTGACCATATATACACTTTTCCCATTCAAAACTATATGAGTGCCATGTCTTGTGTGTTCTATAGTCTTTGATGTCAGTCCAAGAAACCAGCATTTTTCAAAATGCATTCTTTTTTTTCAAATGGAAGAAACTCTAGTTTTTGATCAAGGGTAAGAAGATGATGTCAGAATTCTTATTTTTGAACTACCTCTTTAAGAATCTTTTGTGGAATGATGGTTCCATGGATGTTAAAATGTCCTCAAAGAACCAGCAATGCCAATTAAAATCTAACTAAAACCTTTGCAGCATTTATCTTAAAGGTTCTTGGAAACATCAGTGCAAGTAAAGAACCATTATTTTATTAGTCTTTTTTTATATTTTTTTAAGCGTTCATATTAGGCATCAGAGGGGACTTTTTGACCTTTTGAGTAAACTTTTGATTCTTTGCTTGTCGTTCTCTTTGGGAGCTGCTAGGTGACAGAATGAGCTGCTAGTAGCTTAAAGCATTAACTCAACCAATGCCATCTTGCCTTGCCAACTGTCATGAGTTTAACTCTTAAACCTGTGTATATCCTGGAGGGATGACTGCGACTAACTGGCTGAGTGTGAGATTCTAAGTTCAACACTGAAGAGTTTAATCTTGTCTCTTCTCAATTTGACAGGAAAGAAAAGCACAGTTGCATCAAACAGCTCAAAACCATCTGAACAACCAGGAGGATAACTGGACCGAGCCATGTTAAGTCAAAAAATGTCCCCTTAAAGCAACAAAAATGTCTGAATTTTAATTTGAGTAATCGTTTTTCTTCTTCTTCTTTCATTTTAAGCAACAAGCGAGCATTTATTTCTGGCAGCATTCGAAGGCCTAAATCAACCATGAGGCAATCACAAAGAACACAGGTCTACAGTGCCATCTAGTGGACAACAAAAGATTAACAACAACGTAGTTCATGAACAAACGGTTCTTTTGAAGCGGTTCTTTGAATCATTCGTCTGAACCGATTCTCAGCGCGTTTTTTTTTGAGGTAAGTTAGTAAACTTCGAGGTAAGGCAAATATCGTTAAACATAAAGTCTGGTAATACGTCTAATAAAAACACTTTACAAACCCAAAAATGGTGGGAAATGGAACATCAATAAACATTTCAAATGAGTTGAGAGACATCGGTTTGTATCATTAGCGAAGCATCTAATTCACCTCAAAGCAAACTTGTTATATAAAGAAGCCACACCAGCGAAGTTTTATAGAAACTTTTATTTCTTAAAACATCTTTATAAAAACACAAATATAAAATGAATGGGTATTTCCACTGTGAATTCTTTTTGTTTTTGTGTTTTGTTTGTTTTTTTACATAGGTAATCTGCACATTACAAAGCCACCTTCTATGAAAAACATGATATATAATTGCAATTTTCTTTTAACACAATTTGAAGAGTAAAATCCAAAAAGGGTCAGAAAAGCTAAAAAAACAAGGCAAAAAGTAAAAGTTGTAAAAGAAAACAATTAGAAAGAGAAGAGCACGAGTCAGCTTGAGAAAGGAAAGGTATCACTGTATGTGAGACTGTGACAAAAGAGCGGTAAAGAAACAGTTGAAGGGAATGACAAAGAGAGTGAGTGAAATGAGGGAAGGACATGTGTGTGTCTGCTATTTGAGAAGGGCTCGATAGAGCAGTTGTGAGTGGCTGGTGCTTCTCTCGTTCTCTAGACAGAAGAGCAGATCCCTGAGGTTTACACGCGTGATGCGCTGGCGAGTGAACTGCCTCGACGCTCCTGCATTTAAGCCCCCGGATGCACTCGCGCACATGCCTGAGCCCTGCCAAAACACACACGCAAACTTTCACAAACTCGTTCAACAATTTAATACGCATGTTGGGAAATGAAAAAGATTTCTATGAAGAGAATGAATGATGATGATAATAATATGAAGATGAAATGTAAATATAAACAAATATGAAATGTAAAATATTATAAAGAAATATTTGTCATATTTATAAAATTTTACTTTTTCCAATATGGACAAAACAAATTATGATGACGAATGATGATGTATTATATGCTATTAAAATAATACAAAATATAATAAAAAAAAAAAACACTTTATCTTTAAAAACCATAAATAAAATATAATCAACATATTAATAAAATAGCAAATGCAGATTCTTTCTCTGAAAAAAGTAATCATAGTATGAAAAATATATATGATGAAAATAAATAGCATAAACGTATTTTTTTTATTTAAAACTGATTAAATGTCTCTGAAAAATGTTAATAGTACAAAGCTAAAATAAATAGATTAATAAACCGCTATGAAATATACATTTTAATAGATAAAAAAATAAATATTTTTCTGGTTAAGTGAATACAATTAGAATAGTAATTTAATACATAAAAGAGCTAATAAACTGAAAGATAAATATACAAAATATTTTTAGAATAAACTATATTTAATTATATAATATAGCAGAATACGCTGGTTATACACTCACCGGCCACTTTATTAGGTACACAATACTAGTTCCGGGTTGGACCCTGGAGATTTTGGTCTATATTAACATGATAGCATAACGCAGTTGCTGCAGATTTGTTAGCTGGACATCCATGATGAGAATCTCCTGTTCCACCACATCCCAAAGGTGCTCTATTGGATTTAAGTCTGGTGACTGTGGAGGTTATTTGAGTACAGTGAACTCATTGTCATGTTCAAGAAACCAGTCTGAGATGATTTGTGCTTTATGACAGGGTGCGTTATCCTACTGGATGTAACCATCAGAAGATGGGTACACTGTGGTCATAAAGGAATGGACATGGTCAGCAACAATACTCAGGTAAGCTGTGGCATTGACACATGGCACTATTGGTACCAATGGGCCAAGAAAATATCCCCCACACCATTACACCACCACCAGCAGCATGAACCATTGATATAAGGCAGGATGGATCCATGCTTTCGACGCCACATTCTGACCCTACCATCTGAATGTCGAATGTTTGGTGGTCTTCTGCTGCTGTAGCCCATCCAACTCAAGGTTGGATGTGTTGTGCATTCAGAGATGCTCTTCTGCATACCTCAGGTGTAACGAGTGGTTATTTGAGTTACTGTTGAATTTCTATCAGCTCCAACCAGTCTGGCCATTCTCCTCTGACCAAAGGCATCAACAAGGGTTTTTTCGCCCAGAAAACTGCCGCTCACTGGATATTTTCTCCTTTTCAGACCGTTCTCTGTAAACCCTAGAGATGGTTGTGCGTGAAATTCCAAGTAGATCAGCTGTTTCTGAAATACTCAGTCCAGCTCATCTGGCACCAACAACCATGCCACATTCAAAGTCACTTAAATCACCTTTCTTTTCCATTCCGATGATCGATTTGAACTGCAGCAGATCGTCTTGATCATGTCTACATGCCTAAATGCATTGAGTTGCTGCCATGTGATTGACTGATTAGAAATATGCGTTAACAAGCAGTTGGACAGGTGTACCTAATAAAGTGGCCGGTGAGTGTACATGTGCAACTATGTCAAAAATAAATAATCTGAAAATGTCTACACATGACCATGCTTTTACTTCATCCTATCTGCCTGTTTGTGAAAATCTGAGACCCCTGAAGCTCAACCTGACATCTCATACCTGCCTAACAGGTGCTAAATGATTTAAAAAGGGCACAGAAGGGCAGCAGACCACCGTTCAGTACCTCTGTGTCGATCCCGAGCGAAGGAGAATCCGGTTTTCTTTTCTTTCTGGGTCCGATGGCCGCCAACGCCGTCAAGTTGGCGTCTCTCTGTCGAATCTGAGCCAGTTCTTGTTGCTGCATCTGTAGCCACACACACAAACACACACATCAGCTCTGACCCATAATCAAACACAATGGTCCTCTGACTAGATAAACATGTGAAGTGTGTCATTTCACCTCTTTGGCCTTCTGTTTGAGCCGCAGCTGCTCGGGGTCCTCTTGTCGCGAGCGTGACTGCGAAATATAAATAGCAATTAGACACGATCAACAGTCCAAACACACTCAGACATCTGCTGGGATCAGATGAAAATGTAAAAATTGAGGCTGTCAATTGATTTAAATATTTAATCATGATTAATCTCAGCCTTTTTGCCGTGGGTAATGCTGTAATGCGTTCAGTTCCTGCTTAAGGAGAGAGACAAAAGAATGAGTAATTATGCTCTACTGCAATTTCGGAAATGAAAGATAAGTGCGTATTTAGACATCGGACAATTTATGCAAGTGCTTTACGTGCTTAACCAAAACACACACGCAAACAAGTAAGTGTCACCTGAATAATGCTCTTTTCACACTTGCAAATGGATTTTATAACAGTCTCCTTTGCCCGCAAGGCTGCGTTTACTTGACCAAAAATATGTAAATATTAGAATCATTAAAAATCACTTTTTTATAATTGTAATAAATTAACAATTGAAAAAAAAAAAAAGTATTTAATATATAATTGTAATAGAATAAATTATTTAATGTCATTTATTCATGTGATGGAGATTATTTCAGTCTTAAGAGTCACATGAAATGCTTTTTACAGTTTTTCTCAGTTGCTTTGGAATATTTCTCAGATCCGAATTGAAATTTGCTAAACAGTAAGTTCATTTCTTAAAACAACCCGTACAAATAGCAAAACACTATGGATTACCTGCAAAAGCCAGTCTTTTGCTCAAAATCTTTAGTTCATATCTAAAAACTAAATTTTTGTGTCAATGAATGTGTCAATACAGTCAGGATGAAAAGTCCTCGTGTCATTGTGTACGTATAAGAAAGTCAAACTACTTGGTCATGTTGTCAATATAACTGTGTTCTGATGTAAAATATGGCTTTTTTTTATTATATATATTTTTTTTGCTCTTTGTACTTTAATCTGTTGACAGATCATGTCACTGTGATACAGATAGGAAAAGACAGCACTGCATAGCACAAAGAAAAACTAAACTAAAGTAGAAATGTGAGCATAGGACAATCTCCTTTCAGATACAGCTTTATTAGAAAAAGCCAAGATTCACCTGGGAGAAATGTACAAATTCAGGACAGATTTAGAACAGAAAGTCTAATGGAAATGCATAAATGCGTTATGACAAAATATTGACAACTTGTTCAGCCATTTTGCATGTTAAGACTTATGCCACGAACAAAGGATTAAATGTTATGTGGGGTGAGACTATATTCAACAGAGACCAAAATAATACATTTTGATCAACATGACAAGCGATTGATAATGTGGGAAACATCAGAGAACTGCACATAATCAATTGCATGGATGTACGCAAGCATTTGCAACTTGATCACATCATGTGTCAGTCATGCACATCAAAAAAGCAGTTTCTCATTTCTTTGAAGATTGAACAGAGTTTTGAGAGTCTGAGAAATGGACCAAAGTGACTGAGGAAAAACTGTAAAACGCTGATTCTTAAAAACAATTTATGGCTAGAGTTGGTCCCACTTTATATTAGGTGGCTTTAATTTATGTTCTTGCACTGAAATTAATCATTTGTTACAATTATTGTATTGTGATTTGAATTTTTTTATTGAATAAACAACATGTTTTGTGGAGAGAAGCAGTTTGGTACTGGCCAGGGCCAAAGCCTGATACATTGTAGCACTCCCAGTCAGGAGATAGAAAACCACAGCAAGATCTTTTCTTTCCCACCAGTAATGTATCCTTGCTGGAATTTGGCACAAATGTGAGTGTACGTGCACTGAGAGGTATAAAAGAGGACACATTCACTCTGTGTGTGTGTGTGTAACAGGTGTCATCCTGCAGGATTTTAATAAACTACTTTTTTTGCTTTGCTTTAACCCTTTTCTGACTGAAGTCATTTAGCAGAGATCCATGACATGTTGTAATTATGATTTATTAAATACTTGCATGCAATTACATAATTGACCATCCCTTACACCTTTAAAGGACACCTATTTTACCCCTTTTTCAAGATTTAAGATGGGTCTTTTGTGTCTTCAGAATGTGTCTGTGTAGTTCAGCTCTAGATCAAGATATATATTTCTTCTCAAGGTCTAATAAACGCATCAAAAGGATGTTTTCATCATTAATGCTTAAATATTACAAATAAAATATAATATAGAAAAAAGGCCAGCCTTTAAGGTACAATTCTAGCTTTTAATAAATAATAAATTATGACTTCTGCGTCAATATACTCATAATTTGCTGCTTATTAATATGTATTTAAAATAAAAGTAGTAGTTACGTTTACTAATTAGGTAGAATGAGAAGAATAAACTGTCAATATCTGAAAAATAGGAAGGTAATAAGCCACTAGTTAATAGCAAGACATGGTTCATATATATATATATATATATATATATATATATATATATATATATATATATATATATATATATATATATATATATATATATATATATATATATATATATATATATATATATATATATATAGTGAGAATGGTAGCATTTGTGACTGGACCAATTCTTTCTCAACTTAAATATTGGCTAGTATCTATAAAGCAAATGTTTGCCTTATCCCTCAATCCTATCATATGCCTATTGTTAACCACTATGGCTACTTTAATTACTATTAATAAGCAGTAAATTGGGAGTTTATGCAAAAGTCATAGTGAATCTGTTTTCCCCAAACAAAAGTGTTGCACTGATAATATTTTTAGTCATATCGCCCAGCCCTACTTGATGATAAATGTATGAGTGAAATGTTAAATTTGCAATAAAAATCATTCATTTACTTTGTGTCTAGCTCCACATGGATACTAGCTATCAGTATTTGAATGTATTCATTATTATTCTTTTTTCATATACTTGAGTTCATGAAGAGGCAAAGTGTTTAAATAAGCATGACCTCTGTGCACTCAGAGCTGCTTCTGTGAGATGTGGAACTGGACAAAAGAGAAGCGAAACACAAGAGAGACTGATATTCCACATTAAGTCTGTGTCTCTGTGGAAAAAAAAAAAGCCTCAAGTTGTGCAGACAGTTTTATATAATTAATAATCTGATGCACAGAATCATGCTATGTATCCTGCTTAGGAATAAAAATGTGACGTTAATCACAGCAAAAGATTCACAGGCATCAACAGCACAAGAAGTCAAAATCAAATACATTTATATTAAGAATGTAATGCGAGCAAAAACTATGTATATATACATATTTTTGTATAAACTATTACAAACCTAAATATGTGTATATTTTATCAATTTTACATACATATACACTAATTTTGGAGTGGCTCAGTTATTAGCTCTCTGGTTACTGTTTCCCCCAGTCCAAACACATGCTGTATAGGTGAATTGCAACAAATCTTTATTTGGGCCCGAATGACAAAAAACTAATTTAAAACAATTTTAAGATTAGTTTTGCTTAAGTTGCACACTAGTTTGATCATGTATAAATATCATTATAACTATATTGTATAAATATTATAACTATAGGCCGACATTATGCTGACAATCTCTGTCTTCTGACCGAGTGCACCTTTAAAGACATGAATGGCATTCATAGATCTTGAGAAGCATACAGTTCTTTAGGGTCTATATAATTTGTAAAATAAAGACTTGCATGTTAAGGAAACAGCATGGAAGAAAGTTGCCGCGGGCCATGGTGCAGATGACCAAGTGCACCTTTAAAGACATGAATGGCATTCATATATATATATATAGTAAAAGTCAGAATTATTAGCTCTTAGATTTTTTTTTTTTTTTTTTTTTTTTTCATTTTTCACAAGTAATGTTTAACAGAGCAAGGAAATTTTCACAGTATGTGTAATAATATATATTTTTTTCTGAATAAACTGCTTTTATTCTAGCCGAAAATAAAACTTTTATTTTTTTATGAACCATTTTAAGGTCAAAATTATTAGCCCCTTTAAGCAATTTTTTTTTTCCGACTGTCTACAGAACAAACCATGATTATACAATAACTTGCCTAATTACTCTAACCTGCCTAGTTAACCTAATTAACCCTTTAAATGTCACTTTAAGCTGAATAGAAGAGTCTTGAAAAACATCTAGTAAAATATTATTTACTGTCATCATGGCAAAGATCAAATAAATCAGTTATTATAGATGAGTTATTAAAACTATTATGTTTAGAAATATGTTGAACAAATCTGCTCTCCGTTAAACAGAAATTGGGGGGAAATAAACAGGGGCGCTCATAATTCTGAATTCACCTGTATATGTAACTAGATAGAATAGACAGAGATTGATCTGTGCAACAGCCGCCAATCTGCTGCACCCTACAGATGCAGCCGGTGTGAAAGGCAGATGCCTGCACACTGCTTCTGCTCTTCATATATGCAAAAACACGAGTAATTGGCAGTTTATTCACATTGATAGAAAGGTGAGTAACTTCTATTTTAATTGAAACGAGTGGTGTGTATTACATTTTGCTTGCTTGACATTAATTCCATTATACAAGTCATATTTCAGATGCAAAAAAATGACTTTGAATTGAAAAATAAAGTATGTCCAAAACTAATTATTCAGATTATTAATATACTTTTTAAAAGTTGAGCAAAAAGAACCAGATCTTAAGTCATTTAAAGTACAAAAACCTACAGTTTTGCACTTTGTTGCCACAATTTTTTTTTTTTTTTTTTTGAGTTTGGAAAAACATGTACTGAACTTTAATCAATGATCAGAACCTCTAGCCAATGGTGGTATTAGATCTGTGTGAGAGAGTGCAAGTATGGCCGGAGGTGGTTTACTAACCTTAGCTGCCTTCATTAAAATTTCTCTCTCCTGTTCCTCTTTCTTTTGTTTCTCCAACTGGTCGAGTTGCTCAAAGAACTTGAGCTGAGCGCGAACATCCTCCACCTGCTCGTACCGACTATCCTCCTGCACACATCCATCATTAACATTACACACAGGCTCAAAACAAACGCAGTAAAGAAAGCCCGCAATGACCTCTGGATTCATGAGACTGACACATCAAGAGTGTTAAGAAACTTAAACATGTGTTACGAAAGTTATCAGTACAAATAATGCTGAAAGCAAGTACAAATCTTAACTAAAGGCTCGGATGGGTCGGCAAACCTGCCTTGTAAGTCATGTTTTTTTGCTGGGCGATCAATGAAACCTTCTCTAGTAGGTTTTGCAGTCTTTGTTGAGTGGCGTGAGAGACGATGTTCACCACTTCGGGACCCAGATCTGTCACTCCAAACCTTTGGCCTGACAACAAGAAGGACAACAGCTATCAGCTCTGGTAAAGTAGTACACATTTTAGTTGAACAGAATGTAAAAGTCTCACCTATCTCTAGTATCTTGTGCTGTAGCATACTGGCGGAGAGGAAAGCTTCATCCTTACAGGACCGCGTGACTGCGCCGACCAGCTCTGAGTTTGTGGCCAGAATACGAGCGCTCTCCTCAGAAAGATTAACGCCCGCCATTGAGGCCACGTCATTTATGTCGTCATCATCCCTGTACATTGACACATTTTATGATTCAATTTGGATTTGCAAGGTTGTGATTTGATGCAATTCTGATTTCAATTCAAGATCAATTAATTGGGCTATGAACAGCTGAAGGCACTGAAATAGGGCTGCACGATATTGGAAAAATCAAGTAAGTAATGTGTATTTATATAGCACATTTATTTTGTATGGCCAAACACACAAAGCACTTCACAGTGATGAGGGGGGTCTCTCCACACTACCACTAGTGTGCAGCTGCAACCACAGGACAACGACACCAGAGCGTTCACCACACACCAGCTATAGGTGGAGTGGAGAGACAGTGATAGTCAATTTGGTGGATTGGGAGGACATGGTGGGTAAGGGCCAATGGAGAGGATTTGGCCAGGACACCAGGGTTACACCACTACTCTTTACGAGAAGTGTCATGGGATTTTTAATGACCACAGAGAGTCAGAACCTCAGTTTAACATCTCATCCGAAAGCTGACGCTCACTGACAGTATAGTGTCCCCTTCACTATACTGGGGCATTGGGACTCACACAGACCGCAGGTTGAGCGCCCCCTGCTGGTCTCACTAATACCACTTCCAACAGCAACCTAGTTTTCCCATGTGGTCTCCCATCCAGGTACTAACCGGGCTCAGCCCTGCTTAGCTTCAGTGAGTAACCAGTCATGGGCTGCAGGGTGATATGGCTGTGGCAAATCTAACATTGCGATGTTTTAATTTTACGATATATATATTGCGATATGATTACAATTTCACCTGATGTGGTAAACTATTTGGAAAGAATTTATCATTTTAGATTGACTGGGATGATTCTGTAGGGGAGTGCATTTGCAGAAAATAAAAGAAACAAGCACAGATAAATTCAGGATTTTTGCAGCCGATACCCAGTACCAATACCTTGTCATGGTGATCGGCCGATACCGAGTACCGATTCTGATGATTCTTTATGCTAATGCATAAAGAACATTTTCTTTCCAAGTATGATACTCAAGTAAAGATCACACCTTATTTAAGAGAATAAATTAAGAATGCAGCATATAATACCTTAAGCACGTCTTATAATCATTTAGGTGTGAACATTTCATGGTCAGAAGTAGCTTTACAGAACATAACAGATGGCACAGGAGTTCATGAAATCAACCAGATCAGCGAGTACTGATCGAGTCATTAAATGTGATTACCGGCCGATACCGATCTCCGGCAGATCGATCGAAACATCCCTAGATTCAGGTATACAGTAATTAAATGTAAAATAATACCGCATAGTCTTTGTTTTATAAACAATTTCAATAGAATTTATCGTTATCGTTTTTTGAAAGTTAAAAACGGTACGATTTCATTCATTCACTTTCTTTTCGGCTTAGTCGCTTTATTTGGGGTCACCACAGAGGAATGGACCATCAACTTATTCCAGCTGCAACCCATCACTGGGAAACATCCATTCACACACATACACTATGGACAATTTAGCTTACCCAATTCACCTATAGCACATGTCTTTGGACTTGTGGGGGAAACCGGAGCACCCAGAGGAAACCCATATGAACACAGGAAGAACATGCAAACTCCGCACAGAAATGCCAACTGATCCAGCCGAGGCTCGAATTAGTGACCTTCTTGCTGTGAGGCGATCGTGCAACCCACAGTACAATTTCCGAAGCCTAAATGCTTTTAAAACCCTCACAGTATCAGGCTACAAAAAACACTTGCGAAATTATAAATTTTAATCCAGACTCAACATCGCGATGTTTTACATTAGCCAAATTGGTCGACATCACCCAACCCTAATGGGTATACTCATGATTATTGTAAATTGCGATATATCAATGCTGAAACGATATATTGTGCAGCCCTACTGTGAAATTTCAACCAAAACTGAAATAATCTGTCATTATTTACCTTTTTGCATTTCTTCTGCTGAACACAAAAGGTATTTTGAAGAATGTTCTTCAATATTATTGGTTATTTCTACTATGGAAGTCAGTGGTTACAGGTTTTCAGCTTTCTTCAAAATATCTTCTTTTGTGTTTAACAGCAGAAAGAAATTCAAAAAAAGTGTGAAACGAGTCAAAAAAGGTTTTAAACAAGAAAAAAAGGGATATTTGCTATAAATTTTTTTGTTATAAGGGAAAAAGCTCTTTAGTTTACACGTTTTAAATGTTTAGTATACATTTTTTTAAAGATCAATAATATTAGCCCCCTTAAGACAATTGCATTGGTTCAATCGGCTACAGACTAAACTGTTGTCCAATGATCTGTCAAATTAATCGAACTTGCCTACAGGTAAACTGTTCTGCAATTTTTATTCCCTGTAAAGTGATATATCAATGCATTGCACATGCTTCTGACAGTGTTGTTCAGCCTCTCTGCTATTTGAAATGTCTATGGTGCTTGTGGTAGATTGACTGTATTTACATTTTTTCTTTAAAATGAACAAACCTGAAAGTTCCTCCAGCTCCGTCCTTGGCTTTATTCTTTTGAGCAACCGCTAAATTGACAGAGCTATGAACCAGTTTGGTGCTGGCCATCACACCCTGCTTCAGTGGCACTAAGAGACAGAAAGGTGTGTGTGTGTGTATTATTATAGTATGAATTATGTTATAAGTCAATGATGGATGTGATGCACTAAATGACGCTCTCACCTGTCTGGATCTGTTTGAGCTGTAACTGAGGCTGACCCACCACTATGTGGCTGTGAGGTTGACCCCTGAGCGTGACCATCGGGGTGGTGGTTAGGGTGACCTGAGGGGGCTTCACTATTGCCCCCTGTTGAGGAGACTGCAACACCTGAAACATGCAAATAAATGCACTTTTGTAAAAGCAGAAAAATAGTTTTTAGATAGTTAAAAAAAATGGAATTAACGTTCCTTTTTGAGCCAACATTGCATAATCTTACATTCAATTACATTAATTGATCATGCATGCTAGTTTAATACTCATTAATATATGCAAACAACAACAATAATTATAGATCAATATGAATTGAAACGATTTTAATACAGGGCTCGAAATTAACCTTTTTGCTTGGTAGCACTGGTGCTCCTAACTTTTAAAAATTTAGGCACACCAGCCAAAATTTTGTCGAACCCACCAATTATGAGCACCATTACTACAAGTTTTATATAAAGATTTGAAATCAACACTAATCAAAACTAACAAGCAAAAAAATATATATGCTTGCGTCAGGAAAATATGTCTCAACGAAATCCCGTTATTACAAGACAATACATTTTTATAACATAATTGAGTGACCAAAAGATACACGGACCGCTCACCTGCCCTGCACGCACTGCTTTACATGAATGAATCTGTTAACGATAACTGTGCTGTGTTCTCACGGGTGGTGTCTGATATTGCACAGATGCTTTTGACATATACCTTATTATTTAATAATAATACCGGTCTTTTCATGAGCTGCAATATTAGTTTAATCTTAGTCAGCGCAAGCCCTTTTGCGATGGTGTACGTGGGCTTAACTTTTACATACAGCTGCACAGCTGACAGCATCTGGCGATTAAACAGAACCTCTCGTGCTTAAAATGTGTAGTTATGGCAAACAGTTACCTGAAAATTCCGTCCCACAGACTTTACAGTGAATGCTTTAGTTATTTTCATAGCGAACCTGAAGCCAATGGAAGTTATTTATCCACTCTTCGAAAAATGTAGATGGTGGATTAACATTCACCACATGATCAGTAATCAGATGTGCCATTATTTGTAGCTTTAGGTGGTTTTTAAAACTAAATCTGTCAATGTTGTTTTCATTCTCATCTTCAGCGCTTTACATTTTCGCGGTTGTCGCTCTCTTGTAACTAATAAATTACGAATGGACTAATAAAAAGAGCACGAAGGCGGGGCAAGCATTGCGGGCTTTGTTTACTGCAGCAAGTTGACATTTTTAAACTTTTAAACTGTTCCTGAGCTCTGCGTTTCAAGTGCAAAGATGCATTCTGTGTGTGAATCCTAAATCCGCGCATGCAGTAAACAATTTGCTGTGAAATAAGGTTGCATGCAACAATTTAATGCACTGGCACAAATGCTCCCAAATATAGTTTGAGGTTGCATAGATAAAACACTCTTTGTAGAACCCTGAGTTTCTTTTTGGTTGGCTATCTGTTTGTTTCTAATGTGTCTCCTGTTTTCGTTGCTGCAGACTAGTTCAGTAAAAAGAAGAAGAAAGAAGAAATGCCTGCATGTGTTTAGCGTTTTACTCATCACAAACACAACAGTAATCAGAAAGAGATTGCGCTGCTTTGGTTTTTTCGGGGATAATTATTGTGATCTCCCGATTGCAACAGAGATACTGGGAAATGTCTCTAGACTGATGGCATTCCATGCCGTTCAGCCTTAAAATATTAAAATGTGAGCAAAGTCACCTGTTCAGTAATCACTTAAGATACTACGCAAGATCTTTAGATACTACGCATTATTCAAATACTAGATCTAAAGTGACGTTTGTAAAGTAGCAACAGTCTCTGCTGTTCTGACGGTCTGCTGGAAAGTAGCTCCTCATACAAAAGGGTTTTTACTTTCCGTGTTTGATTTTCTTTTTTATATATATGTATATATATATATATATATATACACGATTATGCCATTGAACTGTTGTATAAACGCAATATCACACTCACAGCAGTGTGATATAGCTGTATATCGACACTTGGCCTGCAGCCTTATGCCAACGCATGCCTCCCACCAGTCCCGGTATACAGCCACATCGCACTGCTACTCGTGTGATATTTCTCAAATATAATTGATATTATTTTATTTATATATATATTTAATATTTAAATATTTATATTTTTATCTAATACTAGTGTTGTATTAAATGCACAATTATAAATGCTCATATTTCTGCTATTTGACACTAATCCAACTGTGTATTTTCCTCATATAATGCTTGCTTGTTGTTAATTGCATTATATTATAAGTCATTTTGTAATACAAGATGTTTCAGATGATGCTTTCCTGAAGTTTTATGGTCCTTAAGCACCCATAAACAAATAATTAAAATCTATTCAGCAAAATTCTTTGAATGGTTCATTAAAAAAAACAGCACTTATCTACAAAAAAGCCTACAGTTTTATACTTTGTTGTCAAGCATCAATATTGTGCACCAATAAAATGCATATAATGTTTTCTTTAGTATTAACTGACAGCACAGAGTGACTTTCATCATTAAACTATGCACAAATAAAATCAGCAAAGAGTAAGACTAAACACTTTTTTTTTTACCAGTAATGTACTGTTAGCATTGAAGCTGCACTAAGCAATATTTAAAAAAACCATATTGACCACACTGTTGGTCTAAATCCCAATCCAGCCAATCAGAATTAATGAGTGTGTCTAATAACTGAATCAGAAATATCAAAAAATTACAAGGTTAATATTAATGTCTGCTTGTTTTGCTACTTTCAAATATCATCAACATCAATTGGAAAAAAATTCTTAGTGCAACCCAGTGGTGTCATCGTGCTTGCTGTAAATGATGCATGTGGAAGAGTGTTTACCAGTGAGGCTGTCTGACTGGAGTTGCTGAGGGCAGGCTGGGTGAGTGTACGAGGGGAAGTGGTGGTGCCTCCAGCAGTGTTGGGGCTGGTCAACACCACAGCGGGTGACTGGAGGGCCTGGCTCTGCTGAATGAAGGCCGTGGAGTCTGGAGTGAGCTGTCGCAGAGCTGGAAGACTCCTCTGTGGAAAGAGAAGGATCATTATGGGCAACAAATAGAGACTTGGGACGATGACAAAAAACCCTCAATATAATTTTGATGACGATAATTAAATAATCTCCTAAATATATATTGGAATGAAACTGCTAATAAGTGGCAGAAAGTCCCATTCTTTTCAATGAATGATTGACTTAAACACTGCGGTGTTCTTCTGAGATACACAAATGTCCTGCTCTGGCTTATTAGAAATCCTTTTCAATAATAAAACAGGTAAAAATCTAAATATATTGTGTCTAAACTACTCCTTCAACTCTCTCAATATTAAAGTCTTATTTGTTGAACTGCAAAAATCAATTATCACATTTGCAATTGTGCTATCTCCGGTAAAACTGCACACATCTTTTTAATGTGATATTATTTCATTATCAAATACTATAAATATACAGTACGAAAAACAGAACCCTGTATTTGGATATTATTGCTTTCATACTATTCATTTTTATAGGATGAGGAAAGACTTATCTATATTTTATTTTTTATTTTTTGCAAAGTGAGTAAGATGATATCAGCACACACTTTCTGATCAACAATTTTGCGATCATCAAAGTCTATAAAATCCCTTGACACAAAAGGTTACTGTTTATGAACTTGTAGTTTTTAGGTAATTTACAGGATTAGGTAGTTTACAGGATCAAAAATGCATATAAATCTATTTAATGCATATTAATATACTCAGCTGCAGTAATCAGAACTAAACAAGAACTCTCAAGAAGATCATCAAAAGAAATTATTAAAAAATAATTTAAAATATTATATGCTTATATTATATGAATATTATATAAGCGGATTAAGACTGTAACATAAAATGCTTCCCAATCATGATCAATATGCTTTGTGTGTGTGAAATTAATCCTGGTTTGCTCCTAAATGATTTTCTGCAATTACTGGACACTTAGGTTAATTATTCATTTAATAAGAGTTAATTACACTTTAAGTACCTGGGTTCTTCACCTGTAATACAACTATATGCAGAAATGGATTGAACTGTGTGTTCTTGAAAGTTTAAGAAGTGTGATATTTTTACCTTAAGGAAAGGCACTAGATAAGGCTGAGGAGAGGAGTTGAGCTCTTTGTAGAGCCTGCTGGTGAACTCCTCTGCTTCAATCTTCCCTTCCTGAGAAAAAAACCACAAATGAACAATAAGTTACAATACACTGGGGTTAAAATACAATAAAAAAACAATACTGTTTATTTTAACCTAGAGAGAAAACATTTAGGTCTGAAAAGTACTAATAGAAATTCAAAAAAAAAAATTAAAAAAAAACATTCATTGTAAACAAAAGCTGTGTCTCATTTCAGAGTTTGCATCCCCTGAAGGATGCAATCGAAGCATCATCAAAGACCGTCTCCTTCAAATGCAGCCTCCAAATGCGTCCTTCATTTGCCTTGGTAATGAAGGATACAACCGGTGGATCATTTGCGACCTCGAACATCCCAAGATTCATTGCGCACTGATAATGGCTTTTAAAAGAAAACTCTGGATTACAGTTTTAAAGGTATGAATTAGGTTTTATTTAACTTGGATATCTAAACACATGTTAGTAAACAGAAAAAAAGCTATGTATGAAATCTATGAAAGTGGTGGAAGGCCTTTTACACAGATCTTACAACTACCTATGGCGTTATTTCAATGACAAGTGTTGTGAGCGAAGTATTACTAAGTCGAGATCACCAAGTAGTAAGTCGAAATCACATTCATGTAATATGAGCACGCGAATCACTTTGCTTGTGCGCTGATTTCCTCTGTTCATGCACACCCTCAAATATACGCTGCTCTTGCGCTGATTTTCTTATGCACTCTCAAATAAACTCTGCTGAAGTGCAATTTAGTGTGTTTATGTAGTGAGTATGTCTCCAACATTTATTAGATTTGCCAGGAATTTATAAATGTCTCCAAAAGACCTACAGAACGACATTGATGCATCCTGAAGTAAAGTGAAACGGCCATAAACTCCAGCAAGATAAAGTTATTAAATGCAGTCATAGACCTTCATATATAAATAAAGTAGAATTATGGAAGCTGTGTTCATCATAACTAGGAATGTAAAATAAGATTATACTATATAGCTATTGATACACAGTTATTATCTTAATAATAGTCATGTTTGCTGGCCTCACGCATCGTGCAGCCCTGTCAGTCAATCAGAATGTAACCTTAAAGGGTCAAACACATAACGCACAGCACTACTACGATTACAGAAAAGTTTACTCTGTTATAATCACTTACATTTCAATACGTTTTGATGTGATTATAACCCACTATAATATATTTATATATATATTTTAAACAGCAACAACTGAAGGTTTTGAACGACAAGTTGTAATGTTATAGAGCCAGATCAGTATCAAAAATAACACACTTACAAAATTAAAATCATACATCCACAACACAATTCACATTTACAAAATCCAATTCGTAATTCAAAACATGATTCAAAAATACACAACTCCAATTCCTAAATGAAAAAAACTTTACATAAATTTACACAACCAATTCGTAAAGTCTGTTTTTGAACCATGTTTAAAATTTATGAATCGCATTTGCGTATTTATGAATCATATTTTGAATTTAGAAATTGGATTTGTGTATTTATGAATAGTGTTTTGAACTTAAAAATTGGATTTTGGTATTTTTAAATCGTGTTTTGAATTTACGAAATAGATTTGTGTATTTATTTATATAAAAATGATAAATATAATATATTTATTTATTGTAAATGTCAATTGTGTTTTGCATGTATGAATTTTGTTTTGTAAATGTATTATTTTTGAGACTGATCTGGCTCCATATAATGTAACCGTGATGGGAATGAATTGTTGTGTGGCGCCCCACCATGGAAGAATGAATGTAGCGTAAACCATGATGTATGGATCAAAGGAAATAAACCTCAATTTGCCTTCAGATTGCTTAAAATAAGTTTTAAAATCACTTTGTAAAAAGTTATTACAAATTTTATTACCGCTTATTACGGCAGCTGTTACTAGGTGACGAGATCTGTCCTCTGTAGGCTAGATCATCTCATTTCAAAATGCACGGTTCAGCCTGTGTGGACTTCGAAGACACAGCTAAAACCACCTTCAATACACAACATATGTATATCTCCTAACATTAATCAAAAGTTAGAGTAAATACTTTAACATTGTTTAAAAAAATAATTATTATTATTTATATATATATATATATATATATATATATATATATATATATATATATATATATATATATATATATATATATATATATGTTTCAAATAAATTATGTTATTCCAAACTGATAAAGCAAATTATTATATTAAATTAGCATATTTCAGACAGATGCAGAAATAACTGAGTAACGCTGGAGAAACAGCTGCTAAAAAAGTTTATATTTTAAAATA
The DNA here is from genome assembly GCF_903798145.1 of Danio aesculapii. NCBI lineage: Eukaryota > Metazoa > Chordata > Actinopteri > Cypriniformes > Danionidae > Danio > Danio aesculapii. The sequence goes on from NC_079445.1 coordinate 21,296,023, forward strand.
CATTAAAATAGCTGTTGTAAAGTGAAATAATATTCTGTTACATTTAATTATCATGATTGTTTTGAATGAGATTTTAGTAACACTTTATTTTAAGTTACAATTCATGCTATTAACAAACCATTAATTCAATTCAATTCATCTATATTTCTATAGCGCTTTTACAATGTAGATTGTGTCAAAGCAGCTTCACATAGAGGATTATAGTAAATTGAAACAGTGTCAGTTCAGTTTTCAGTGTTGAATTTCAGTTTAGTTCAGTTCAGTGTGGTTTAATATTCACTGCTGAGAGTTTAAACACTGAAGAGCAAATCCATTGATGCGCAGCGCCACAGATCGTGAACCATGCAAGCCAGTGGCGAGAAAAAAACTTCACCAATTGGCGAAAGTGAAGAATTAAAAAAACCTCAAGAGAATCCAGGCTCAGATGGGCATGACCATTTCTCCTATGGCCAAACGTCTTGAACAAGACTATTAGCTCGATAAACTGCTAATTAGCTGCTTGTTAATAGTTAGGTAGTAAGGCTGTAGTTTGGTTTAGGTTTTGGGATGTAAAATAAAATTCATACTAATATAGCTATAATAGAAAATATAGTTAATAATATAGATGTAATATCCTAGTAATAGGCAGGTAATAAGCTAGTAGTTAATAGTGTGAATTACGATAAGTGAAATTTATCTTATTTACTTAATTAATTCAAAGCATTTGCACTAATGTGTATAAACTGAAGAGCAGATAATGAAGCACTCATTCAACAACCTGCAATATAATTAGGTTCAATTCAACTGTTGTGCACAAAAAGTCTTTAAACATAATTAAAATAGACTTTTCCATCAAGATTAAAATAGAGATTTCCATCAAATCAGAATCATGCAAACACACAATCAATCTCTTGATACTCACCAGCAGGTTCTTGACCAGCTCTTTAACGTTGGCGACAGTCTCTGACGACTGCTTACCGCTAGTGGCTAGCTTTATCAGCGTAGACAAGAAGTTCCTACATTTCTTTACATTCTCCATTGTCTCCTATAAAAAAGGAAAATCACTAGCATTAGCGCACAGCCATTTTCATCCTCCAGCGGTACAGCTCAATGCAATCCGTGTTCCCACAGCATAATCTAAATGTTCAGGTTACGATTTAATAGCATGAGTCTTATATCAAATGGGGATACCAGGGGATTCCCAGAGTGCTTTCATTTAGATTTGCACTAGGAAATCTCACACATTTCACCATCCCTTACAACACATCAGGTCAGTTTACAGACCCTTTAAGCATGAGTCTTCAGTTAAACCGGCGTGTCTTTTGTGTGATTGCTAAGTTAGCGTAGCCGCTCACCGTTGCTGAGGAGACGGTGGTCCCTGTGGCAGCAGTCACAGTCCTCTGGGCGGCTCCTGCCTGCACTGACAGCACTGGACCCACAGAGGAGGCCTGCTGACACACCAGACAGAGAGCATGAAGAGAACAGCCAACACACAAGTAAACTGTGTGGCACAGATTCATTTCTGAGGAGCCATTTGTGCATGATCTGGCTTTGTATTTACCTTTACTAGTGTTTACACGATAATGGAATAACTTTGATAAGATACCTTAAAAATGACCAATACTTGATACTATTACTGATGCCATGGGTAAATATTGTACTACTAACGATATCTCACAGCAATTCGTAACTTTTTGATTTAGTGGCTTTTTCGTGTGAATTCGTACGATCTCATTTGTACAATTTAGTATGATTTGCTTATCCCCAATAAAGGTTTGGTTTAGGGGTGGGATTTGATGCCATGCCTCCTTTAACAAATCATACATTTGTGGACAATTGAATGCGTACGAATACATATGATTTAGCCACTATACTGACAAAGCATAAAATAGTTACGTTTCCTCGTAAGGTCAGGCTGTTTTTACTGGTAAAAAGTAGGTTGCTGTCACTTTAAAAGCAGCTGTTTACTTTCACTTTAGATATAACCAACTGTATAAACAAATATTGAATTTTGACTTTATTTGACATGTTTAGACTATGCTTGTCTAGACTTATGTAGACAATTCAAAGAGACACACAGTGTACAAGTATGGCGTTCTCACTTGGATGAATTGCTAATGCATAAAAGTGACGTTGTGCAGTTTAAAATATTCCAGTATAAATACATATCAATAGTTTTGACAACACTTACCTGTACAGGTGGTCTCTGGAGCGTGGTTGTGGCTGTGCTGCTGGCTGTATGAGAGCCCTGCTTTATTATGGTGGTCGGGGTCACCTGTCGGGCCATAAGAGGAGTTCCAGGTGCCTGCAGGCATACAGAAATCACACAGACATCAATTCGCTGATACTGACATGAAAAAATGTATTTAAAAAGCACAGAACTAGTTTATGGCTAACTGTAAAATTAGGGCTAAACATTAATAAAACATTTAATAAATATGTAAAATATTATCATTGTTACTTCTTTCAAATCTTTTTGAAAAAATATTTCTCAGAAATGCAGTATTTAGTCTAAAACAGCTCATAACGTGTGTCATTATACAGGATTTCTGCAGGTTTCATCAAGTCAAATTTAAGACTTTTTAAGACCCTTTTAAGACCATTATGAATGAATTTTTAAACTTATACAGGACTAAACACTAATGGATATTTCTAATGGCCTGGTTGGACCCACAATGATGTAATTATTTCCTAGCAACATACTTTAATGTATCAAAACAAGAAAACTATAATTGTATAGAATATTTACAACATAATATTTCTCTTTTTTTATGACACGTTTAACATTATTAAAAGCATAATTATTGTGGAGGCAATTACATAAATAATCAAAAATATATATTTGTTGGCTTTTGGTCCAAATTGATTGAGTATAACTTCTATTCAAGCTAATGCATTTCTGTTATTATCACGAGGAACTGTGTAATTGTTTTCAGCTTTCTTTCCCTGATTTTATTGAGATGGATCGCTGGTGATTGGATGGATGTCGGCCCAATTGGGTAGCTGTACTTGGACAGAGAAAAATGAAGACCTGTTTAAAATTATTTAAGACATACAATACAATATTTCAGTGAATGTAAGACTTTTTAAGGCCTAAAATTTTGTTTTTGAAATTGAAAACATTTTAAGACCCCGCGGGAAACCTGATTATAGATAAAACATTATTAACATATTTTACATTAGGGCATATTTTTTACATTAGGGCTGCACAATATACAGGTTTCAACATTAGAAGTGGATCAAAAAAAGCCAACAATAGGTGTTGTTTAATAGTTTTAGAACAACTCTGAAAAAAAAAGTGATCCACTTCAAATGTTGACTACTGTATATCAAAACAAAATCAAAGTAGTGATTTGGCTTAGCGTGACTATCACACAGCACAAGTTTTAAAGCTAAAAGCTCCAGTATATCATCTTAACACATAAAATAAACGTCATTCTGAAACAGCAGAGCATTTTTATTTGCTGACAAGGTCATTGTTATTGCCAGGGTTAATGTTTTGTGAATCAAAAACTATTAAATATAAGTACTATATTTTTGCAGTAAAGAAACAATAACTTTTTTTCCATTTTACAGTACAGTTGTGTTTATATATGTCTTCAATATTTTATACACACAGTTAGCACACTTTTCATTTCTGGTAGTTTATAGAACCACAAATATATTTACTATTCCGCAGCCTCAGCTACAGTCATTCTCAAATATGCAGTGCTGCTGATGTCAAATCAGTTGAGGGTGGTCAGATCGGATGGCATCACCTGAGCAGGAGTGATCTGCGCAGGGGTGGTGCTGGCGGGGGCAGCAGGGCGGGCGGCCTGAGTCTGGGCCTGCAATTGTGCCAACATCTGCTGTGGGATCATCAGCAGCTGACCACTGTCACTGCGCACCAACACCATACCTGGACACACAAACACGACACACACAGAAAGGTTGACATCACTCCCTATGTAAATTGTTATTCATTAGTGAGCTTTTATCCTATTGATCTGACTGGAATTGAGTCTGGCAAGCGTGCCCTGCTTAGAGGCAGGAAGAATACAGCTCACAGTTGGTGGCCTATATTTGCACGACACACTAAGAACCGCAAAACACTCCATCTCCTGTTACTGTGTGAACCAACGGATGCGTTCTCATCAGAAACTCTTGGTCAGGGAATCCAGATGGCCTCTTGTAGAAAAATCTGTCAAGTATTCTGTCCAGCCAGACAACGGGCTTGTCAAAATGACCAGAGCACACAGTCATGACAGAAATCTTCAGAAAAATATTAATTAGATGTGCGTTTCCTGAATGTAATCCCAGTGTGTGGCTGCATCTGAAATCCCAAACTTCCTTGCTATAAAAGCATAGGGTTTTCAAACTTGTGTAAATTAACTGTGGGTCAATCTAAATAGGGCTGGACAATTAATCGAAAAGTAATCGAAATCGACATGCAGAACCTATAACCGATCTAATTTTTCCAGGTCAATTTTATCAATTACTTTCCTCACCACACATGTGGAGTCACGTGACCCCACTCTATTAAGGCTACTTTATACTTCAGAGTCAAATGCACAGGTATAGTCTGTGCAGCCTTCATGTGCATACCCATGTACAGTACCTCTCAAAGAATTTAACAACACATCGCAAGTTTGCACTTCAATGATGATGATTGGAAGCTGCGCCAGAGACGGCATATTTTCCATTACAATAAAATTATGATTTACTTTAAAACATTTGTTAACAGAACATTCAATAAATGACTGTTTGAAATATTATTTACAAGATATACAATAGTTATTTTATTTAGAAAATATACTGCTTATTTCTACTTTATTAAACATTTAATATTGAAATTAATTTTGATTCCAAAAGTGCAAGATATTTATTTTCACTTTTTTTATAAGAAAAAAAGTGACTGTTGGTTTTAGGCAGTGGGTGTATATTATTTCAGTAGTTCAACGTTGATATTCAATAAATAATCATAGATAGCACAATGTGTGTTTTCCTAAAAATCAATTAATGCTCCCCTCAATCAAAAATCTGTCACCTGTAATACTGTAAAAAACTTGCTCAATAAATAAATAAAATAATCGTTCATTAATCGAAATCGAGTTAAAATGTTCAACTGATCGAGATTTGGATTTTAGGCCAAATCCCCTAGCATTAAATCTAAAGCCTGGTTAAAGAGCGTTCTGGGCTTTCAAATGATATGATCAATTAGTCTTAACTTGTTTTTAATTCATTATAACTTATTAAATTAAGTTAATCATGTTCTAACTTAATTTTATAAGGTACGCAAGCTGTTTTAAGGGTAATTTGATTCAGCTACAGCTACAGTGCAGGTTTAAAAGGATAGTTCATCTAAATTGACTCACAATATATTTACTCACCTTTAACTGGTTCCAAACCTTTATGAGTTTCTTACCTCTGCTGAACATAAAAGAAGAAAGCTGAAGCCATTTACTTCAATAGTAAACCAAACGAACACTATGAAAGTCAACTTTCTTCCAAATATCTTCCAAATTCATAAAGGTTTGAAATACGGGTGAGTAAATAATTACAGATTTTTCATTTTTGGGTGAACTACCCCTTTAACAATCAACATCTGGTATTCATAAGGTAACAGATGGGCCGGTATATGATTTTAAAACCTTGACTTTTCCAAACCGCGATATACCTGTTATCCTATGCCTAGAGATAACACCCTTGTGGGCAAATTTGCTGTGTCAGTATCATTGTTTTCATGAATACAGAACGAGACCCGTTTACATAACTGCTCTAGCATTGTGCATCCTCATTTTACCAGCAAGTTCTTCCTGAATGGACTTTGCAAACTATACATGTAAGAAAGAAACTCTTCTTCTTATCACTAGTCACATTTTAATCACAATTTAACTTTTTATTTGCTAATACAACTGTCTATACACAATGAAAAGTGTTGCCATGATAATCCCGTCTCTTATAAAGTGTGTAAACATGAGGTTTAAAAGCTGCCTTTAGAGTAACCCCAGGGTTACACAAAATGTGGATATGTGTCTCTTGTATGTGTCTGAAAGAACTTGCGAAATCTACTCAGATTACAATACCTACTAGATCTGGTGAGATTGTGAAAGCAGCACACAATAGACACTATCCCATGAGAGTATGGGTGAGGATTTGTGCATGGCAGTTAAGAGACAGGAGTGATGCTGGTAGCTCACATGACAATGACAAGGCCACTGCAGTATGCAGAGTAGGCCTGTCCCAATGATCAATATAGCGACTTATTGCACAACACATGGACATGACTTCAATCATTTTTGGTAATGCAATATATATTGCCCATACATAAAAACCAATTCAAGCAACATTTTAGCTGATTGTGCAACATCTCTATCTCTATTGGAGGTGTCAGTGTCAGTATGGTTAAAAAACACTATAGTATTTACTATAAATTACTTTAGTATATTTTCATGTAGGTATCTGACAACTGAAAATTGATCTGGCAGCAGATATCGCAGCCTCTGTTACTTTTTACCAAGCACTTTTTTTTTTTTATATTTATTATTATTTATTAAGGATACGCGATTTTACATTCTGATTGCAAAGCCTAATTATTAAATTGACTATATTAAATGAAATATTCTTAAGAATTAAATATAATGTGTTCTTTGGAAGAGTGTACTTGCATTGTGATGCGTTTATATTGTCAGTTGGCATTATATAATAAGTGGCATAAAATGGTCTTAAAATGACAATAATATTGTTCATCGCATTATATTTGGGTACAATATATCGTAGAACAAAAAATAGATACCGTGACAGGCCTAAAGCAGATTATATGATTCAAATTTTATTATAAATCTATACAGGCCTAGAAAAAAATTAAGAGACCATGTTAAAATTATTATCAAGTCTCTGGATTTACCATTAATAGACGCAGGTTTTGATTGAAATGTTCATTTGGGTTTTATATTGATTTTTTTAAATACTAATAACTTCAAAATGACAGATATCATTTCATGCATTTATTTGCAGAAAACTACAATAGGTCAATATAAAATACTCCATATTTTCAGAGCTTAAATTTGTAATTTAAAAAAATGTGTATGAGCAATTCCAGCGTTATGGATCAGACGTTTGCAGTAAAAACTCAAAGCATAAATTGACAGAAAGTATATGTTAACATTATATTGAAGCAACTGTTTATATTTTCCAAAACAACTAACCACAGAGTTATGGGATTAGAAAAATATCAATCTGTAAACATTTTTTATATTTTAAATGAGCAAAATAAACATGCGATATAGATGTGACCAGAAATATTGGCGAGTTTACAGTATACAACATACTTTGTACAAATTCTCTGAATTAAACTGCGCAACCCAAAAGAAATGATGCTAATCAAAAGGATAAGAGTACACTATAGAACAAAAATTATACATTTATTTTATTTGACATTTTTGTATTTATGTAGCTTCGTTATGGATGTGGCAGATGTAAAATTGCCGCTTATGTGACTTTGGTAAATCAAATATAATAGTTTGAAACACTGACAGAGAGATGTTTGAGTATTTTTAAAGTACTGTAAAATACTTGCTTACACAAAAAAAGTGAAAACGGTTTCTCTGTTTTGGTGAAAACTTCATTTTTTTCACGGCAAGGTTGACATTTGCATGGAATTGCTCATATATGTGAAATAGACTCTTACAAAGAAAGCTAAAAAAAATGTTAAACTTTTTGACTCTCCAAAAAAACTGTGTTTTACTGTACAGTTGTTCAAAGACACGTTTTTTTTCATAGTGTGAGGAAAATTCTACCCTAAAATAGAAAGTAGTGTTAAAAGTATGACATGAATGTATACATTCAGTGTATAAATAAGAGTGTATACATTTCTACATATATTTCCATAATATTTGAGATTAAAAAAACATGGAAGACATTATCAAATGTTATTTTGAAGAGGGCTCTTGATTTTTTTCCAGAGCTGTATATATTATTACACTACTGTGTAACTTTTTTGTGAGTGTGAAGTAATTACCTACACATAAGTGGAAGTGTGAGTGCAGACAGGGCACTTGTAAGAAAGTGAAACAGTGCTGAAGACTGAACAGTGCTGACTAAAATGACCCAAATGGATGGTCAGACTACTCTTCTTGTTAGGTTTACTTCTATTATTGTATATGAATGCTGAAGACTGGAAACACGAGCTTTCAGAAAGAAGTTTGGTGAACTCTGACTCTCAAATTTGTATCATGTGAGATGTGACCTCAGATGACTTTAAAAAACAATACAAATTTACATGAATGACGAGTAGCTTGTTTTATTAATTATTGCTATACTTTAAAGCATTTTTTAAAAAAGATGCAACTATTATTGCATTAAAATATAGTTCGCCATTAAAATATGGAAATGACTTTGACATCAACTTGTTTTCAATCAACTTATAAAGACACAGTTTCCCCAAATATTTAGTAATAATCAAGTCTGCTGGACTTACTTTTCACTTAATACAAAAGAAAATGTCAAACAGAATGAACCTATACAGTGAAAGTTGACAGCTGTCTGACAGCTCCAATTAAAGAAAGAAATGTAAGCATGTTCGGAGTGTGTTTCAGATAAACTACACATTAATTACACGCTATAATAGATATACTTTTGTTTTATGCACTTATGTTTCCAGTTCTCAAATACTTCAGGAGCGCGCAAACTTCACAGGAGAGCAAAACACTCTTCGTAAATTTCTCTAAACACAGATTCACGTCATTATAGACAAGAATTAGGGAACGTGATAATATGAGCGTGGGGTACCTGGAGGTAGCTGGATATTCTGGATGTTCTGGCCCGGGCTGCTCTGGGGAAGTCGGGGCGCTAACACCTGTGGCGCGCTGGCCCTGATGGTCGGGCTGGATGATGCTGATGCTACCGCAACAGTTGCCGGAGCTGCGGTTCTCGCAACCCCCTGCAAAACAGCCCCCTTGGCCACTGCAGGGCCGACAGTCATGCTGCCTGCGGGCTGGATGATAGTTTTAGGAGACTCGGACTTGCTCGCTGTGACAGATGCAGAAGTCTGGTTCAACAAAAGAGGGGTCGTTGTAGTAGTAGAACTAGTAGTAGTAACGTTAGTTGAAGTAGTAGTTATTCCCGGGGTCGCTACATTGGCTACAGAAACGGTGGTATTATTATTACTTCCGTTAATAGTTAAACCTGTTCCAGCAGTTTGCATAGATGGCCTGACAACTGTCACTGAGGGTCCTGCACTGGATGCTGCGGCTGGAAGAGTCCCGAAAGAAGACTGTATCACTGTGTTTGGGCTTGGGGCGACCGTGACGTTTCCGAGTCCTTTCGCCACCCCGGGCCCGTTATTAACAACCGGGACAGAAGTTGAAGCGTCGTCTGACGATGATGATGATGGACCACTGGACACTGGAGTGCCGCTTTCAGTGTGCGGATCCATTGCATTGCCTCCGTTCAAAGTTTGCACTGTGGACGTCCCGATCAAAGTAGTTACCATAGCATTAAGAAACACCGGATCGCCTTAGCTGTCTTCCATCTGTGCCTCTGGCACATCAGTTCATGAAGTTTGGGTTTTCATCGGCTTTTCCCTCCAGTTGCTTTTCGAAGGAAACAAGCGTGAGTGAATGGGAGTCTCGTGTCACAATGTCAATAAGGATTTGACAAGCGCCCCGTGTCACCTCAAGTCCATTAGTAACAATGCTCTTGGGAGAAATAATCATCTAACACACTTGAAGAGCGACTGCTTTCATTATGTTCATATGTACAAGAGCTCGCAAAATGTCAACATTAGCTAGTTGAATTGCCTCTTTTCCCGGAGTCAGCGGGGTGATTTTCCGGCTGCCTGGGCGCTTACCTCAAACTTATTATGGCAAGATGTGGAAACGTCTAATCTAATACAACCTGAAGTGTCGGTAAAAAGTTTCTTTCCCACTCTTTTAATACAGAAATCCTTATATAGCAGGTCAAAGCCTGCCGCCATCTTCGATGTGAACAGTGAGGAGCTTTGGACAAAATGACATTGCGCATGCGCGCAAAAGCGGAAACGTCATTACGCTGAACTTTTGTGGAGCCGCCATTGGTGGTCTCCGTGCGTGGAGGCGGGAACATGAGAAACGTCAGTTGATTCTGGCAGAGCGCGGTCAGAGTCGGTCTGTCATCGAGAAAAGGGCCTTGTGAAGTTGAAAAACAACCGTTGATTTATACGGGCGCTGCTCTCGGTTGTGTCTAGATGCACTTATAGCTGTTATGTGCGGGTTATAAAGCATGTAGCGTCTGTTGTGTGAACTTCACAGCGGGCTGTCTTCCCCCAAGATGGCCCCGTGTTTTGAAGAGTCTGTGTTGAAAGCGTGAAAAGGCGCCACACCTCTGCCAGCGTGACTGGCCATAGAGGGCACGCGTGCTACTGCAGCCATAGTTCACAGGGTTCCTGCTCACACTCTCAATCTTCACCTCAACTTGGGCTACACTTTTCAATGTGCACAGTGTAGCTTTAGGGTAAAAAAAAGTCTTTATTTTACAAGCACGTTATAAATATAAAATGGTTGATTAAATAGTCAATGAGGTGACAGAAAGAACCAATAGAAAGCTCTTTCTTGAACCAATTGTTCATTTTAGTACCTGTATATTTTCTCTAGCATGATGTGAGCTGACACATTTGCTCTTAAAAGTCCTCCCATATTATTTTATTCTTGTTTTTTATATAAATTGATACAATTTTGTTAAAATAACAATTGAAACTGCCTGAAACACTGAAACAATCACTAAATGTTACTGTCAAATTTTTGTCGTTTTCATTAGTTCTAATAATTTTGATTAAGAATTAGTTTTAACACTTCAAATCTATTAATCATAAAAGTGTGTTGCCTTTTTTATTTATTTTTGTGAGATTTGTAATTTTTATGTATTTTAATTTTTTTAATTAGTTTAATTTTTTTAATTAATTACACTATTTAGCAGCAAAAGCAATTCAGTTGTATTCATTTATCACTAATCAGTATCATTCATTTGTTCAAACTTAAAATTTTCACCAGTGAATCAGTAAACAGGTTCATGCGAGTTCTATGAAAAGATCAGATTGGTGTTCATAAAGGTCGCTGATGATATGTGGTCAATTTTTCTTTCATTTCTTATTTGAATGAAATAATAGTTATGTTATCACATAGCCTGCTAAAAAGGATGAAATTAAAATAGTGCTCTGGAGCGGTCGGTTCTTCTTGTATTTACAGTATACTAAATACTGCTTAATTGAGATTAAACTAGAGAGATGGGGGGAAAACTTGGATTTTTTTTATCCACAGATGACTATATACAAACAGTCACAGAATAACAGAATACAAACTGTTGTTATAATGTAAAAACAAACATTGTACTCTACCTAGGAAGATTGTTGGCTGTAAATAAGAATTGGTCTTCAATGAAGGAATTTTATTAGGGAGGATAAAAACATGATTATACTTAAACCACAATGAGATATTTTCAAATGGCAAAATATTTAATGATAAAAATAAAGAAACTTAAATTGAATGTTAACAAACTGATTACAACAGCAGCAGCTGCATTACACAATGCTCACACATAAACAAAAGATAAATGCTTTCGATAACAAACAGAAGTGAAGGTGTCAGTGAAATAGGTTATAAATCATTTGTAAGTTATTACAATATTAGGATTTATTATAAATAATCTTTAACATTGTACTTTTTAAGTTATTATATGCTTGCAAATGTATAAGCATATATGGTAAGTTCCACTGTACCATAATTGACTTAGAATCAGAAAATACTGAATTTAACACAAGAAATTTACATTACAATACCCTCTTGATGCAAGTAAGATGAGGTGCCCCTTTTGGTGTGTCTGGATCAGATTACATTTACAAAAGAGCTTTTAAATGATCAATGACAATGATTTCATGTTTATTTTAAGTTAACCAAGTTTCAACTTATACTGTACACGATCCAACTTGATGTTTTAGGTCAGTGGACATGCCTGGTTTAATGTAATGTAAATTTGATTTCATCTAAAAAATCAGTATGTACTGTATTATATCATAGCTACTCGGCCCTAACTTCCTCTGCTCATTCACTCAGTTTCAATGACAAGCTGTTTGTTCTAAAAGAGATTTAAATGACTGTATTTGCATCACAGGTGCGGCTCTCGTGATGTGTGTGATGCTCATTTAGTGCCATATTCAAATATCAAATATGCATCAGTTCTTTATAGTTACTTTCTCTGTGGTGTGAAACATAATTTCACTGTTTATAATGAAACAATAACCAAGTGATCTGTTTAAGTAAATGCTGCTTTCAGAGGTACAGTCGTTTGTCCTGCATTACTTGCTTAAAGGTATTCATTCATTCGCTTTTCGGCTTAGTCCCTTTATTAATCAGGGGTCACCACAGTGGAATGAACCGCCAACTTATCCAGCCTATGTTTTACGCAGCGAATGCCTATCATGCTGCAACCCAAACTGGGAAACACCCATACACTCTCATTCACACACATACACTGCGGCCAATTTAGCTAATTCAATTCACCTATACTGCATGTCTTTGGACTGTGGGGGAAACCACGGGTAAAACATGGGGAGAACATGCAAACTCCACACAGACATGCCAACTGACCCAGTCGAGGCTCAAACCAGAGACCTTCTTGCTGTAAGGCGATGGTGCTACCCATTGTGCCACCTTGATGCCCTATTGCTTAAAGGTATAGTTTACCCAAAAATGAAGATTTCCTCTTCATTTATTCACATTTAAGTGGTTCTAAATGTTTGAGTTTCTGTTGAACACAAAGGAAGATATACCGAAAGGATGTTGAATAGACAGCCATTGCTTTCCATTTTATTCCTACTATGGATGTCAATGGCTAATTTTCGCCAAAATTCTTCAGTATATCTTGTCTGGAAGAAGTAGATGGTGAGTAAATGATGAATTTCATTTTTGGATAAACTGTCCCTTTAATATTAACATCTAGTATGAGGATACAATTCTTAGGTCTTTCCTTAAAGGGATAGTTCACCCCAAGGGTGTAGATTTCCTCTTGACATTGGTGGGCACATGCATTCCTATAGCGCATGCATAGAAAAGCACAAATTTTATTTCATGCTTTTCAAAACATGAATAAATGCTTTAAATGCTTACAAATGACAATTAATGAAACACATCCCATGATGCAAAAGTCAACTGACATGATTTTACTGCAATCTGGCTTTGAGGAGGTATGAAAGTAGAGAAATTTAGAGAGGCACCTAATGCAATTTAACCGATTTATCCTGATTATTATTTTTCATAATCATGAAAGCCAAAATCGAAACTCGAATTTTGATTAATTGCACAGCATTGGTTAATATTTCTATGGTGGACTCCAAGCGAACTTGACTTTAAAAACTTGAATCTCTGAAAAGTAGCTACTTATGTCCACATCTTGCACAGTGAAGGAGGACTGGAAAACATTCTTTTTTTGGCGCTTCTCACACCCAAACATAGTTACAGTTTACAGCATAAATAGGCCCAGCCAATCACACTGTTATGTGTTTGTGGGAGGAAGGACCCGAGAAGAGGACATGACTTACCCTTTTTGTATGTCTAGATTACTAAGGGTTGATGGAACATTATTTTATTTTGAAGGTGATAAAATTTTTGGTTGGGACATTTCAGTAATTGCTGGATATTGGTGGAGACACATCCCCTCCGTCCATGCCAAATCTACACCCCTGGTTCACCCAAAAATGAAAATTGTGTCATCATTTACTCACCATTGACTCTGATAGTATTTGTTTTTCTTACTATTGTAGTCAGTGCTCACAGGTTTTCAGCTTTCTTTAAAAATCTTTCAATCACTTGTTTCTAATTTGTTTGTGTTCAACAGAAGAAAGAAACCCATAAAGGTTTGAAACCACTTAAGGGTGAGTAAATAGGTAGTAAGTTATCATTTTGGAGTGAATCTAACAAATACAGTAGAGTAATACTGTAAAATCATTGTAATTAACAGTTCTAGCTCATGTAGCTCGTGGTTCATCGCTGTTTTGTGTTTATTTATGCTTTTAAATTGCATTGTGAGATCTTGATCTTTGCTCTGACAACTTTTGATCCTGAAAAGTTTACAGTGGCCGAGCCAATAGTATCTGACTGCAGACTTGTAAGCTGAGACACCCAATCTTAAGCATGCAGTCTCAGACACAATGTACTCAATTGAGCTAGGGATGTCACTGTGAGAGGTAGGGTTAGGGGTGTGGTTAGGTGTGCGCATTGCATGCAGCTGAACTTGCATCAGTACTCGGTCTCCAGCCAAACCCTATTCTGGCTGATAGGGCTTAACGTGGTGCAACTTAAGAAAAAAACAGCAAATTAAGAATTAGGATTGAAGAACATGCGCTGCAAATGCACAAAGCAAACACAAATAACAAAACGAATTGCAAAGCCTCACGATGCAAACGCAAATAGAAAATTGTGCTGCAAATTTTCACAACACATACACATTAAGAAAACACACTGCAAATCCTCACAGCACATGCACATTGTGAAAAGTTGACTGAAGTCATGAAAAAAAAGTTGACTGAAGTTAGCATGTTGTATTGAAATAACTGAATGTTGTCCTTTCCATCATCAGCCTGCTAAAAGGGCCTGCATATTTTTTTAAATAGGTTGTTATTCTTATCTGCAACTTATTTTGTCCTCATATTAACAATGAAGCAATGTGAATTTATTTTCATTAACCTTGAACTCATATTTAGTTGATATTAGTTATAAGTTAATTCAGTTATCTAATAATGATTCACAGTTAATCATTAATTTATTTAGGCTAATAAATATGAAAAAGACAAAGAAATCCTTTAATCAGGGTGTTAAAATAAACAAAAAACTCACATTAAGTTCACCTACAACTTGACTGATCTCAGTCACTTTATCTACTTGAAGTATGTCCATTGTGGTCCATGTATTTACATGCATTGTGAAGATTTGCAGTGTGTTTATCTATTCGTGTTTGCGTTGTGACGATTTGCAGCAAGTTTTTTTTTTCCTTGTGTTTGTGTTGCGAAAATTTGCAGCACATTTTTCTATTTGTGTTTGCATTGTGAGGATTTGCAGCACACATGCTGTCAAACCGATGAAGATGTTTTCTAATTTGCTAGTGTTTGTTTTGATGCATGCGTTATCTTAAGTTGCTGTGCATTAAACTCTCTCTGCCACTGTAGCTTCTATATTTTGAAGGAATTTATTCTCTGGGTTGGTAAAGTAAATTCAGAAACAAATCCAGCTTAATTCCCATGAACCGACAGCTGCGACAGTTATTTGTTTCATATTGTGACAACAGAATATTAAAGACAAAACAGTTGGCGTGGCTTATCTTTTCTAGAGCAAACTGAATGGATGTAGTAAAGTAGGCATTTCATTCAGAAAGATCGGGAAAAAGGTTTGGGGAGAGTTATTACAACAACAGATACCTCCTCCTTAGCATTTCTGTTTGTTGACAAAACTGATTGGAGCAGTGTGGTTAAATATGTTAGCCATGCCCAATTCCTAAGATAAACGTAATCTGACAAATTAACTGAAAAATAAAAAAAAACAGGAAGTGAAAACAAAAATATATGATTTTTTTTTCTTAATGACATGCACAGATAAACTGTTCACCACAAAACTAGCCATGTGAGCTAACATAATCAAATGGCTAGTTTTGATTTCTTGGGGACTTTAAAACCATTACACAAATAATTCAGTCGTCCAGTAAGTGCTCCTAAAAAGATTTATGTAAACACCTTAAGCGATAGAAAATGAAATCCACAAAAAAAGGAGCAACTCAAATATCAAACAAAAGGATTATGAGTATATACATAACATGTTTATCTTGTGCATTAAATTAGATGGAGACAAGTGTGCTACATATGTATACAGTATATGTACAAATACTTGTTCGAACTAAAATATTTTACAGCCTAGTAGAGACTTTGTTTGAGATTACAAATATATTTGGATCAGTCTCTCCTCTGGTACCATAGCGCTCCCCTCTGTGACACTCCAGGTAAGGACCCCAGTCTTCTGTAGGTGAGCAGGCAGATTTGATACGCTGGACAAAACAAAAATTAAATGAGATTAGAATAAATAGCATAGGAGGAAGGATTACAATACATGACTGATATACCATCTTAATGAATTACCATCAATTTGGGTGAAATAGTTCACCCAAAAAATAAGAAAGAAAATGTGCTGGTACTTTACTCATCCTCAGGCCATCAAAGATGACTATTTCTTCAAAAGAGACCATTGAAGATTATTTTTAACTGGTTCTTGATGATTCATTAGATGCAAGTCATTAGCAATGTTTGCATCCTAACATGAAGCAAATCTATTCAAAGCTCACAAAAACGAAGAAAACAATCCCAAATGCATTTCCATCAAGTTGTTAGAGCGGCTGACTATAGTATTGGTAATCTAGTAACATCAGGGTTCACTACGTCAGAGTTTATTCGGCAAATGTTTCCATCTGCCATTATACGCACAAGTACAAAACCCCAAGCAAGCGTAAAAAAATGTGCAAACTAAGGGATTAAGGGACCGAAATTTGGGGTTTCCATCACTTGTTTCTCATGCGATATTTCTAAATGTCTTTAACACGTGATGGAAACCCAGGTAATGGCTACTGGCACATTGAGAGTAAAAAAAAACAACAATTTTTATTATAAAAAAACATTGACTCAACTTAAAATTGTAAGGCAACTTGCTGCACAGCTTTTTTTAGTTGACTAAACTTAAAGGGCACCTATTTAACCCCTTTTTAAGATTTAAGATGCATCTTTTGTGTCTCCAGAATGTGTCTCTAAAGTTTCAGCTCAAAACACCCATCAGAATATTTATTATAGCTTTCAGAATATTGGGATTGCTGCTCTGGACACAATGTAGCTGGTTTTGTTGTCTGTGCCTTTAATGCTTGTTCTCTCCACCCACCGTTCCCACGTGCCTGTCAGAGTGTGCCTCAATCTCCGCCTCGGCTGCTTCAGATAAATAGCACAGTGATGGACTTGAAATCTCACGTAATTATCTCACGTAATTCAACTCATTCTTGATCACATTTGATGATGATTGATGATCACAGCGAGCTGAACAGATTTTGTAATCCCAGTTGCTTTGCACAAGTCCTGTCTTGTTGATATGATTATACGCCTTACTGCGGAGACATGTTAATACGGGGCTGTCAGTCAACCAAAATGGAAGGGATTTGGGTCCCATTTTAACGTCTGGAAATTTAAAATAAGAGATTTATTGTGTTTATATCAAACCAATATGACTGTGGACACACTGTACCTTACAAACAGCTTACAAAAGATGATTTTCATTAAACCATGTTGACTATAGTACTTGGGTTAAAAGTTGAGTCAACTCAAAAAAAGGCTGTGCAGCAAGTTGTCGTACAATTTTAACCTGAGTCAACTTTTCTTTTTACAATGACTTGCTCAGAAGACAAAGACAAGATGCAATGTGCATGTGGTATCGTGAGACTCAAGACATTTCTGCCAGGTAAAAATCCTAAATCACTATGATGATGGACTTTGGCTAAGGGGTTTTAGAATGACAAAAATAACATTTGAGATGTTGTGCAATGTGGTGGGTCCACTGGTATGTCTATTAATACAGTGACATTATACCAATTTTTGTTTTCACATGATCAGTTAAATCAAAATCACAAGACATTTATTCAGTAAATGTGTTTCCATCGCAGTTTAGGAACTTTTTCATATTGGATAAAAAATGTTTGCTTATTTTTCAAATAAGGTATTCTATCATATTCAGATTTGCATCTGTTCATATATTCGCAGTTAATGAAGTGATGTGAGAGTATAATTGTTGTTGTTTTGAGGTTGTATCTACTGTAAACTTTCTATTTATTGAATCTCTGACTTTGGCTGTTCTTCATCTGACAGCCCGGTCAATATTGGGTTAAAACTGTTGGCTCCCCCTACAATGTGCCTTTTGATGTTTCTATTAAGCCTTTCTTATGAGCATATCTAAAATGTTTATAAAAATAGGTGGAAGGAAATATATTAGCCTATTATTTGTAATCTAATATATCTGCACCTATCTTTTACACCTATCTCTACATTTATTTTTGAAAGCACTATTAGATGGGTTTAGAGAAGTGTTTAGGTCTGTGATTTGCTAGGTGATCAGTACAAACCCCACTTTCTTGTGAACATGAACAAAAAGGATGTGTATCTGAAACGTACAACAAACGTATCTCAAGTAATATATTTCAGATTGGCAAAATGTATACAGCACCCTCTAGTGGATTTGTCATCTGAAAATGTGCAATGAAACATACCAGGAGCAATGTGCTAAAGTTTTGCAAAAATGTATGCTAAGCATGTATTTCCAATGAACCTGGGTTTTAAAAATCATCTTTAATATTCTACAGAATGAAAAAACGTTCTACACATTTTGGATTGCCTGAGGGTGAGCAAAAGCAACATATAATTTTCACAAACATCCTTCTTTACCTGCCACAGTCCTCCACTCGCTTTACACACTTTCCAGACAGCAACAATTGGAATCCACATGAGGCTAAATGCAGTGATACACCAGCCCAGAGAAATGCCCCAATCTGGGTATGCAACTGAGCTATATGTCGGGGATGTAAAAGTGTACAAAGACCATATGAGAATAATCTGAAAAGAGAAAGCAAAAACATAATTCTTAGGTACAATTTATATGTATATATATTTATATGTTTTAAAATAGTGTACATACAGACAAAACTACTGGAGTGATGAAAAACCAGCAAGCTCTCCACCACAACCAGAAGAGGGAGCTCTTGGTCCCAATCATCATCTCAATGTCCTTGATGAAGCGATTGCCACCTGAGAAGTGAATGCATTTTAGATAAGAATGTATTAGCCATCAATCTGTAGCAACAGAATACTTTCATTTAAGGTCAAATATTTCTTTAAGAGCAGAATTAGATTAACATATTTACAGTGCAGAATAGCAAATATTTCATACTTCTAATACAGCTATGAAAAACATAGCTTCTAGCGTTTAGCTTCTTAGTTTCTATGGATGTATTACATTAAATAGGTATTGTTAATGTGTGTGTTTGAGAAAAATGCTATCTGTTTTATATAAAGGTCGTCTGATGCAAACTAACAGGGATTGCTCAGAGAACATTGAGTAACATTCTTTTAAAGTTGTGTAAATGTTAGCATGCAACTTTATTAAAATAACGTTTCTGGAACATTCTTGAAATGTTGATAGAAATCATTCTGAAAACATTAATATAACGTGAATAGAATGATCAAATAGTGTTTTAAATAACACTCTGAAAACATTATTATCACATGAAACTGAAATGTAATGAAAATGTTTTGATTTTATAACCCAAAAAAAATCAGAGAATGTTTTAACTAATGTTTTGAAAGCAAACATAATGAGAAATGTTATGAAAACATTTTGAATAACATTATTATAACCAAAAAATGATATTCTAACCAAATAATAATCTAAAAAAAACATTTTGACGTTTAAAGAACAGAGAAAAACAACTTCATATGATTTAATTGTAATGTTAGAATGTTTTATAACCTAAACTGTTAGCTGGGAAAACACTTATTTTAAATATTTATTTGATTTGATCTGACATTTCTTGCATAAAAGGACAATAACAACATCTTCTTTTGTTGTGATTGATTAATTTGTGTGCGTTTCTAACTCTTCTGAAGCAAAACATAAGTATTATTTGTAATTAGGATGAAACATCAGTAGTAGATCAAAAAAAAGCTGAAAACTAATATTTTACTGAAGCACACAGATGTTTTGACTAAACTGCAAATCCTGCAAAGATGACATTTTCTCCATACTGTAGCTCTTTATACTCACCATACAGGATGCACAGACCGAAGACCTCTAGTAATCCAGCAACCAGGAGAATCCATCCAGCACTAAATGTGTCAATTAAATTCACCCAGTATATTCCTGCCTGTCAACAAAAGAAGTAAACATCTTTTTAACATATTATTTTAAAGCAGATTTCCCTTGAGTGCTTTTCAAGCGTTATCTAGTTGACCATGGGCTATTCATGTCACATTTTACATTGCTCATGTTTGACCCATGTTAACCATTAATCCTAGAAGCTCATTTGCTGCCCCTAAATGCTAAAATCTAGGTTAATGTCCTTTTTTTGTGTGCATATTTGTGATTTTAGAGACACTGCTTGCACGTGAATGTTGATAATTCAACTCGTATTCATTACAAATTTGCACATACTTTAACTATTGGACATTTCCACCTCAAATGTTCTGATAAAGTATTTGTGAGGCTCACATTTGGTAAGCATTTAGCAAATTTAAATTTAGCATTTAAGCATTTAGCCGTAACATTTTAACATTGTATTTCTTCACACTGCTTCTTTTTGTGATTGCAATATTTTTAGTGTAACATTGTGAAGGTTTGCCTACCCTGGTGACGCATGGCAAGCCAAGCAGAAAGAGAATAATGCAGACGGCTGTTGTAACAAGACCTCGTTTAGACTTCAAAACTTTGGGATAGGCATCCAGGAGGCAGGTGCTGATCACCTCTGTAGACACAGCAGACATTTAAACACTTTTTTATAGTTATATTTATTATAGTTATTTTATAATATATTTCTATAAGCTTTTCTTTACCTATTCCTGCAAACTGGGAGTCCAAACCGAGAGTAATAAGCATAAAAAAGAACAGGATTGACCACAGTGGTGATATGGGCAGCTTAGAGAGGGCATCAGGGTACGCAATGAAGGCCAGTGCAAAACCTGAAACATAAATTGTACTTAGCTATTCATACGAATGCTTAACACGGTAAATAAACTGTCCATAAAGGTTATTTATTTATTATTTGTTTTCAAGAGTTCACACTTAGCTGATGTTTGATTTTAAAGCGACTTTGGCAAGCTGTCCTGGGAGAGAGCCCTGAGCTCCCTCCTGTTTGCAGGGCGAGAGGGGAGTTTGAGCTCAGGTGGCTCTCAATAACTTTCCCTTATTGCTGTATAGAGATAAACTGTTGGATAAAAGCTTGGCTATAGTGTCAATTTGATTCATTAACCTATGGCACATGTTTTTTGGACTGTGGGAGGAAACCGGAGAACCCGGGAGAAACCCACGACAGCACGGTAAAAACATGTAAACTCTGTATAGAAACGTCAACTGGCCTATTATGGATTTGAACTAGTGACGCTATTGCTATGAGGCAACAGTGCTAGCCACTGGGCTGCTGTGCTGCCTTATTAAAGAAAAAAGAGGTGGAGTCGGGGTGGAAGGGGGGATTCTTCAAGGCCAAGATAGCTGAAATAAAAAATTCTGGTTATTTGAAGTGAGTTTAGGAATCATCTGATTGGTGAATCATGTGATAGCTAATGTGGGACCAGCCTTGATCAATCGTAAGCACATGCTCCTCTTGAAATTAGTTTATAAATAAACTTGATGAAAAAAAAATGAAATGGTGACAAAATTCATTATTATTAGATTAAAAAATTCTAATGGAAAAACACACAAAATGTTAAATTATGATTTTTTAAAATATAATTTTCAAAAAAAAATTATCATATTTGTGACGTTAAAAGTCATAATCATATGATTTAAAAAGTCAAAATTATAAAATAACTACCTCATAATTATGACTTAGTCCATTATGTAAAGAACATGCATAGTCTTAAGCAAGTCTTAAGACATGCTTAAGTCATAATTATGAGCTAAAAAGTCAAATATTAATTTACTAAGCCAAAATTATGACTTACTGATACAAAATAATAGTGTAAAAAGAAATTAGTTGACTTTATTTTTAAAAGTGAGTAAACCTGTTGCCTTAAAATGATTAGGTTAATGAACTGTGTAATTATAAAGATTTGTTAAATCAACTTAACAGGTCCAAGCTACAACAAGTTAACTTACTTTTACTTAATTTCATTTTCTTTTCGACTTAGTCCCTTTATTAATCGGCGGAATGAACCACCAACTTATCCAGCATATGTTTTACACAGAGGATGCCCTTCCAGCTGCAACCCATCACTGGGAAACACCCATACACTCTTATTCACATACATACACTACAGACAATTTAGCGTACCCAATTCACTTATAGCGCATGCTTTTGGACTTGTTGGGAAAACCAGAGCACCCAGAGGAAACCCAAGCCAACACGGGGAGAACATGCAAACTCCACACAGAAATGCCAACTGACCCAGCCAGGGCTCGAACAAGTGGCCTTCTTGCTGTGAGGCAACAGCGCTACCCACTGCGCCACCGTGCTGCCCGACTTACTTTTTTTTACAGTGTATTTGATTTTTAAGGTCATATGACTTCTTAACTTCTTGAGTTCATAATTATGACTTTAGTATGTGAGACTTTTTATGCTTTTTATGTTTTTATTATATGGCAGAATGTCTTTCTTCTAATTTGGCATCTAAACACATGCTTGTAACCTCTGTTAAAAAAACAATCAGTTTATTTGCATTTCAGATCTTACCAGCATCTGCAACTTCTGACACTGGTCTCTGATAGACATGCGCCATGTGTCCAAGTACAGAAAAGATGGCAAAACCAGCAAAGATGCTGGTGCCGCAGTTTGTCACGCAGACCACAATAGAGTCTTGGTAGCAGTTATTGTAAAACTTATTGTAAGACGACAGAGCCATCAAACCACCCCAGGCGATGGACAAAGAAAAGAAGATCTGAGTAGCTGCATCTTTCCAAACCTGCGGAGAAAACTGACTACATTAACCATCTAATTTTGATGTATTTGTTGTACATATCAACAATAAGTAGGGCTGTACAATATGACATTGTATATTATATAGACAAAATAAAAAGTCTATTGTTTCATGTTATGCTCTGTCATTTATTTTGTTGTGTCACAAAAATACAATTTATATGAGCGCAATATCACCAGCCAATATACAAGGGTGCGGACAGAAACATGAATAACATGAATAATTGCGAAAAAGTTGTGATTTTGAATGTACATTGTTTATTTTGCGTTTCATTTAGCAATATTTTGTATTTTTATGTTGGACTTATAATCATTAATTTTTGGAAAGTGTTTTTTTTTTATTATTTATTTAAAAATTTCTACATTTTAAATCAAACATTTGACCTGAAGTTCTAAATAAAGTGATAAATATATTCACATATGAATGAGCACGCACATATGAATATGCTTTAAAATGTAAAAATTAAATAGTTCTTTACATGTGGTCAAAATATAAACTATTCCTTTATTCAATTTACAAAATATTACTACACTACCTGACAAAAGTGTTGTCGTCTATCCAAGTTTTAGGATCAACAAATAATAACTTGACCTCTAGATTATCATTTGGTATCAGAAGTGGCTTATTTAAAAGGCAAAGGCCTCTAGATTACGCTTAATTTACCAACTGCTACTGCATCCATATATCTCTGCAATGAGTCAGATAACTTATTAATAAAGTCATCTGGAATGGCAAAAAAAGTGTTCTGGCAGGACTGCCAGAGTTCATCAAGATTCTTTGGATTCATCTTCAATGCCTTCTCCTTCATATTCCCCCAGACATGCTCAATAATGTTCATGTCTGGTGACTGGGCTGGCCAATGCTGGAGCACCTTGCCCTTCTTAGCTTTCAGGAACTTTGATGTGGAGGCTGAAGTATAAGAAGGAGTGCTATCCTGCTGAAGAATTTGCCCTCTCTTGTGGTTTGTAATGTAATGGGCAGCACAAATGTCTTGATACTTCAGGCTGTTGATGTTAACATCCAGATCTCTAGCATGCCACCATACTGAATGTAACCCCAAACCGGGATTTTTCCTTTACCAAACTTGACTGATATCTGTGACAATCTTGGGTCCATGTGGGTTGCAATATCTCTTCCACAGTATTTGTGATGATTGGGATGCAGTTCAACAGATGATTCATCGGAAAAATCTACCTTCTGCCACTTTTCCAAATTATCAACTAGAAGTCAGGTTATTATTTGTTGCTCTTACAACTGGGATTGACGGCAAGACTTTTGTCAGGTAGTGTATATCACAGTTGTTCTCAATCCTGGTCTTTGCATTCCACCAAATTGCTACTTTTGCACGTACAGTATCTTTTGGTAAAAGCTCCAAGAAGGAACTGTGTTGAGATCGAATTGTCCCCTACATAGTCTTCACTTCTCTCTAGCCCCATTCACACAGCAAATAATCTGAACTAGAAAAAAGATTCATGCTACACAACTCATTCATTCATTTTCCTTCGGCTTAGTCCCTTATTTATCAGGGGCCACCACATTGTAATCAACCGCCAACTATTCCAGCAAATTTTTTATGCAGCACATACCCTTCAAGCTACAACCTAATACTGGGAATCCCCCATACACTCTCGCATTTACACACACACTCATACACTAAGGCCAATTAGTTGATCCAATTCACCTAAACCGCAAGTCTTTGGACTGTGGGGGAAACCGGAACACCCGGAGAAAAACCACATGAACATGGGGAGAACATACAAACTCCACACAGAAATTCCAACTGGCCCAGCCGGGATTCGAACCAGCAACCTTCTTGCTGTGAGGGGACAGTGCTAACCACCAGAGCTACAGCATTTTCAATTATTACAGTAGCTTGAAGGGTCATTAAACCATAATCATGTGATTAGCATTAAAGTCACGTCCTGCGCACATTACCCATTAAATTGAGCACATTTTCAAACTGGAATTACGCCAGAATATCCTGTTACAGTATGTCCACTTTGCAGGGGTCTTACGGTCAACTGGAACAAACCTCTCAAGCGATAAGAGAAATATACATAATATGCATAGCGGGGAGCCGCGAGCACCAGGATTGAGAACCGCTGTTATATCGTGTTGTATATAGTTATCAGGATAAAAGATGACTTATATCTTGATATGAGATTTTTGTCATATCCCCCTAGCCCTAACAATAATGTGTTAAGATGTTTACAGACCTCAGCCTCAGCCAGTTTGGTGAGGTTTGATTGTGAGCCAATGTAAAACTCAATGCCGTCTTTCGCCCCTTCCAGAGTTGCACCACGAATCAACAGGATCAAAAGCACGATGTAAGGGAAAGTAGCTGTGAAATACACCACCTGAAATATATTTACCACATTAACCTATCTGCATTTAATGTATGATGTAATGTTACTGAGGTGAAACACTAACCTTCCCAGAGGACTTGATTCCTTTGAAAAGAGCTGCCCCGACT